>NC_140361.1:5005000-5070000 GCF_054491055.1 Hypomesus nipponensis
AGCACGATTTCAGATTGTGTGAACTGAACCTAGTTCAGGGGATTAGCGTCGGATGTTCTGGTTTCAGTGTTGCACTGAGAGCACTGTTGGTTCATCTCTTGGGAGTAAACTCTAGCCTCTGTGTCTTTCCAGTTCCTTAGGTTCCACATGGAAAGTGACATCATGTTGACCGTATTACGAACAGTGTCTTAACAATCACCGAGCAGAGGCACAGAACCAAGTGGAAGCAATGCGGATCCCTTTAGTGCTGATGACAGCAAGGTAGTCCTGACAGCCAGATACACCAGCCTTCACGTTACATCTACTACCCTCCCAGCCACAAGGAACCCTCACAAACGCCTTTTGTGTCTGGGTACGTTGAACTAGTCCTGTCTCTGTACTGTGTGTCGTAAAAAAAAGAGTAACAGGAAAAGACGAGTGGTGCCTACGAGTTGCAGACACAGTATGCTTAGCCCTACGCAGGAAGGTGAAGGAAGAGCGATAGCAGGACCAGGGAAAGAGACAGGACGGTGGAGGATTAAGGTAGCGAGGCGGGGGGGGGGGGAGCTGGGCTCGTCCGCGTCCAGAGCGTCCGCAGCCAGCCAGACAGCCAGCCTGTGTTCGCTCGCCGCTCGTCGCTCCTCCACAAGCCTTCCCCGAGGAGCCTCTGTGTCTGAGCTTTATATGGTGCTGCGTCACGTTGAGTAGCTGTTGGCTGACAGGAGCATCTAGCGGTGTGTCACGCTGACCCCCCCCCCACACACACAACCACACACGCGCGCACACACACACACATGCGCACACGGACGCACATGCAGACACTGTGTCTGATGTATATCTACACGTGCATGTGCACGCCCGCACGCACGCACGCAAGACGGGTTGTTCCCTGACCTTCCCGTCGCGTATGTCGTCGTTCCATCTAAATGTTTACAGCTTGAAGCAAACAGCAGGATAAATCTGTCTACGTGTGAGTCTTGGCCTGTAAGTCCTGAGAAGCTAGCTATAGGTTGTAATGTGTGTGGACGTGCGTGCGCGTGTGTGCGTGTGTGTGTGGTGAATCTGCATTGTGGGTCCTGGGGCCTGTTCGAGGTGAGCCCACATATCTGTCAGTGGACTCATGCATATTGGAATATTTTCCATATTTTCTCTGCTTGCATCAGCTCTGAGGCAGAGGGATAGACATGTGTTGCTGATTAAGTGGCCTTTGTAGGGTTATTAAGCCTTCTAAGACACACATCTCCAGGCATCTGCGACTCTCATGTGGTCATACTGTTTTATATAAGGTGTCAGGACACTGTCTGGGTGTTGAGAGGGTGTGCGTGTGCCCCTTGATGCATACGTGCCTCGTAGAGAAAGCCTGTGTGTGTGTCTGTGTGTGTCTGTGTGTGTATCTGTGTGTGTGTGTGTGTGTGTGTCTGTGTTTGTCTGTGTGTGTCTGTGTGTGTCTGTGTGTGTTAGTGTCCACCAGACCACTACCAGGAGCTCCGAGCTCTCCCGCCCCTGGTCCATGTGTCTTTAATGGTCCATGGTGGTGAGACGGGGCTGGTCTGCAAGCCGCCTAATCAGCACTGACCCCAAACAAGCAGGCTGCTCTCCCCTCGTCTGCCACAACCGCACACAGACACGCTGACCCCTGGCAAACTGGTTTTCCCCTCATCGGTTCTAACTGAACCTGTGCTTCCATGCCCGTAAGAGAAACAAACACCAGCTAATTAGTCTCAATCTATTATTTTCTGTTTAGATTGGATGATACTTTGTGTGTGTGTGTGTGTGGTACCTATGGCCAAGGGCTTGTTGATAGTTTGAGCACAGCTTATCAGATGTTCCACGTGTTACTGCGGCTCAAGAGACCTAGCCACTTCCTGTTCGTGCATGTGTGCCTGCGTGCACCTCATTAACCCTTCCTGTGCCAGTTCATCCAATTGGGGTTTACTGGGCTTCCTGTGAGAGACCCAGGGGTGAACTCTTGATTGCATCCACTCAGCATGTAGGACCTCTGCAGTCTGGGGAGGAGCACTTCTTGGGGGGGGGGGGTGGTCTGCGATTTGTGTGTGTGTGTGTCTGGGGTGCATGTGTGTCTAATCGCCCCGGGGCCAGATCGATCACCACTCGTTGATGTGACAGCCGGACGGATGGCTGGAGTGCAGATGTCAGAGAGCAGAAGGGTGGCCCTCAGCAGCCGTCTAACGATGCGTGGTGTGAGACAGGCTGTGTGGTGTGAGACAGGCTGTGTGGTGTGAGACAGGCTGCGTGGTGTGAGACAGGCTGCGTGGTGTGAGACGGGCTGCGTGGTGTGAGACGGGCTGCGTGGTGTGAGACGGGCTGCGTGGTGTGAGACAGGCTGTGTGGTGTGAGACAGGCTGTGTGGTGTGAGAAAGGCTGTGTGGTGTGAAACAGGCTGTGTGGTGTGAGAAAGGCTGTGTGGTGTGAGACAGGCTGTGTGGTGTGAGACAGGACATGTGGTGTGAAACAAGACATGTGGTGTGAGACAGGCTGCGTGGTGTGAGACAGGCTGCGTGGTGTGAGACAGGCTGTGTGGTGTGAGGACAGCACGTGTGGTGTGAGACAGGCTGTGTGGTTTGAGACAGGCTGTGTGGTGTGAGACAGGCTGTGTGGTGTGAGAAAGGCTGTGTGGTGTGAGACAGGATGTGTGGTGTGAGACAGGCTGCGTGGTGTGAAACAGGACATGTGGTGTGAGACAGGCTGCGTGGTGTGAGACAGGCTGCGTGGTGTGAGACAGGCTGTGGTGTGAGGACAGCACGTGTGGTGTGAGACAGGCTGTGTGGTGTGAGACAGGCTGTGTGGTGTGAGACCCATGGTAACTATGGTTTAGGTCTCGGCCCTGGCTCTGAAACACTGACAAGATGGAGAGAAGTGTTTTTTTGCAGAGCATTCTGTGGGTGTTTGAAGCAGCCAGCGTTGGCATGACCCACTGTGCCTGCACCTAGAGAGTTTTGCATCAGTGCATGTTTGTGTGTCTGTGTGTGTTTTAGTGTGTGTGTGTGTGTGTGTGTTTGTCCTGCCTCATATGGCAGTGTCACAGCCTCGCTCTTATGGCGATGGGGGTCGTTGCGCAATGACTGAGAAACAGGCTGAGGGTACAAGAAGCAGAAGTCTGGAGGGCGAAGAGAAGAATGTTCTGGGGCTGACGTCACAAGGCACCAGACACAAAGGATTGTGGGGGGCCGGGGGGTAAAGGGAATCTTGACTATTGATTTGGAGACAAGGTTGGGTAACCTCTGAGGGGAGATTGCAGTGTGTGTGTGTGTGTGTGTATGTTTGTGTGTCTGTGAATGTTGTTTTGCGTAAATAATAAAGATTACATGGTGTCCTTCGATGGATTGAGAACATAGCAGAGCTCTCTGATTCTAATTATGACTCATTAACAACAACATTCCTGGAACTGTGATTTAAGACCGAACACAATCCCAGAGCTGCTGCTTTGAAATGCCAGCCAAGTCTGGCCTGGTGTGGCAGTGGTCGTGATTGGTGGTCTCTCTCGCTCTCTCTGTCTCTCTCTGTCTGTCTCTATCTGTCTCTCTCTGTCTCTCACGCTCTCTGTCTCTCTCTCGCTCTGTCTCGCTCTCTCGCTCTTTCTGTCTGTCTGTCTCTCTCACTCTCTCCCTCACCCACCACCTGGGTTATTTTCAGCTAAATCGTTTCTCTAACTAACTACTAGTTGTTCTCTGTGCTCCAGGCAACTTTCTCTTAGGAGTGCTACACAGCCTGCTTCACCAAGATGGCAGAAAGTGATTTCAGCCTTCCAATCACTCGGGCAGGAATGCAGCTATGGATCCGTTACAATGATAACGGAATGATTGTAGCCTGTGTAGTGCCCCTAGACACCCTAGCAGTCATTTGTACTGGAGAGTGGTTGGAATGGACTCATTCTCACTGAGTGAAACACTTTGAACTTTGTCAGGGGAGATTGGCCCCTTTAGCCCCAGTGAGGGGAAAGAATCCACTAACTCATAAATTAGTCTTTAAACGTGTCCGAGTGAAATAGGTCTTGTCTTAATCCCTTCCCTCACTGCCTGTCTGTCTCCACGTCAATCAAACGGCGTTGCCCTGGGTGATGAGTAAACGTCCTCGGACATCCCAGGGTCACTGAAGAAGGGGAGCGAGCGTTTCCTTATCTTGTTTTCCGATCACTTGAGCACTGCATAGTTCTGCTGCTCGCATCATGACAACCATTCCTACATGCTGTGTGAAAACGTCTGTTAACTTGAAGAAAAAAAAACACATATATATATATATATATATATATTATTGTGTATTGCAGCATTAATCGCTACCTGAAAAAAAAATCCTCATTTGGAGCTATGCGAGGTGTTGAAAGGCTTAGAACAGGCTTCCTTGCGTGAGGCTCTCTGTTTCTGTGTTTGTGGTAGCAGCCACAGTGAAACTGCAGCCAGCTCCTGCATTAGCTTAGTTGACTCCCATTACCTGACTGTGAAGTCTCTTAAGACTTTCTAGAACATTGTGGTAGGTACTGAGAAGGGACAATACAGTCATTAACTCTTGTTTGTGTAAAAATAATTGTTGCTCACCCATTCATGGGTCTGACGGACCTACGGGATTGTGTTTTTAAAACAATACATAATTAACATTTCTGTAAACTCACTTTGCTCCGTGCTGGGGTAGAGTGTGGGGGGACTTGTTTACAATGTATCACAATAATGTTTTGAAATGATTTACTGTCATAACATTGTTTAGGCTCCCGCAAGCTATTTTTGTAGTTTCAGTTAGAACAAAGCGTAAAAAGTGCACCAAAAGCAGGATCCATTCCGACAGGCAGGGTGACAGATTCTCTGTGCTATGTTGAAACAGCTGGCCCAGGGACAAGGAAGACATAATGAAGAAAAACCTTTTTGTTAAAAACAATTAAAAAAATTCCACCTACAGTACGAGCAATGATATCACCCCCAGATCAGGTGGACCCCAACACCACTTGTGTTTATAAATCTGCAGGGGGTTGCACTGTGTTTACTGAATAATTTTTGTATTTATTTTGCATTTTATTCACTGAAATAAGTCTGCTTAAAAATATATATTTAGTCATTAATTATTTTAGTAATAGTTCTAGTGGTAGTAGTAACCTAACCTAGTGCACCTACTTTTTTTTGTTGTTGCAAAAAATTATGATAAACAAAGTTGATGTCCAGGTTAAAAGGGGTCTTCTGAGGCCTAATGTGTTTGTGGGGAGAGCCACAGTGAGTCACAGAGCCATTTGGGCTGGAACAACCTGGTGACGGCGTGACGGGACACACAATCTAAACTAGGAAAAGATCCTCATTGTTAGTCATTCTGCCTCTTTCAGGACATCCCTTCATTCTCTCTCCTGTACTTTATATCTTTCTCTCTAATGCACATACTGTACATTTCTCTCTCTACCTCTTTGTGTTACTTCCTCGTGAATAAATGCATACACGCTGTGACACACGCGCCTGCGCGCACACACACACACACGCGCACTTGCACTCACATTAATCACCAGTAAAATGCCCTGGGTTCCAGTAATAACCGTGGCTGGTCTTAAGTAGCAGAGACCTACTTTTCAATAAATGGGCCCACTCAGTCCGGAAGGGCCTCAGAGTGGTGAGATGAAAGGCTCTTTGGGGAGCCTACATTAATTAAATTTGCGTGAAATTTGAGTGAAAGCTGAGCTGAGCTGGGGCAGAGGCTGTTGGGGCTGGGGCTGGGGTTGGGGCCGGGGCTGGGGCTGGGGCATGGGGGCCCCTCACCGGAATACACTCTGTCTCTCTTCTGTCTCTTGTTCTGCCCTGTTGACTTCTAGGTCACTTCATAGCAACCATGTACAGCCAAGAGAGCACTTCCTACTCTCTTGGTGCTTGGTAAACTCTATCACTCACACACACACACACACATACGTGCATAAGCACACCCCTTCACACACACTATTAGGAAGGTCACCCCTCATTCCATCTTCTGCCAATCTCCATACCTTGCAGTCATGTCCGTTTGTGTGTCTCAAGTGTTTATCTCTCTCTCTACACACACACACACACACACACACACACACACACACACACACACACACACACACACACACACACACACACACACACACACACACACACACAAGCCCTGTGAAGAGTGCCACTTGTGGGAAGGGGTTCAAGCACAGGCAGCGAGGGAGTTTCCAACAGGTCAAATGGGATTCCCACAATGTTCCTCTCACGGCGTTGACCCCTAAAACCATTAGCGTGTTTGAGATTTAAAGATGCGTGGAAAAGGGGCCGTCCTTCAGGGTCCAGTGGCACGCTGTGGGTCAAGTCTGCCGGCGTGACGTTCTGCCTGTTTGCGGAGGTGGGGCTCCAGACGCTGTGTGGATGAGCTCAGGTTAGTGTCCATGGATGAAGAGCATGTTTGTCTGTGACAACAGAGCTCAGCGGTGGAGCATTGCCCTGCCGATCAAGAGGGCCCAGGCTCAATCTCCTCCTGAGTTAACCCGGTAGAAGCAATGGGGCATCACACACACACACACACACACAGACCCTCCCCCGGCCCCTTACTTCCTCAAGACTCCCGGCGTCTGCATGGTGTGTGGGATACCCTATCCTCCTCTCCCAGCCAAACCCATCTCTACTGACATTTGTTTCCAATCAAAACTACAATCCCCCTTATTCCACTTAAAACTTGCAATAATACTATTAACCTTTCGTAATGTGCCCTCACTCACATATCCACACCCAATCCACACATGTCTTTCTCTTTTTGTCTCTGCGTCTCTTTCTCTTTCTCTCGCCTCTTTCACAATGCATGTCGAATTCTGTCATTATCTCATGTCTCTAATCACAGCTTACTTCTGCAGTAAATGGCTAGGTTCACACACTCGCTCTCTTGCACAACCTCGCTCACACACAGCTGCATAGCTGGCTGTTCCACATGGAGAATAAAGTGTAGCTTTATAATACATACTGTTCTCCCGTTCTCCTCCCTGATCCTGCTGGATGTTGAGCCTCGTTTCCTCTCCAGTTAGGACAGTGCGGATGGACATGCCTACAGTACAACACACACATCAAAGCAGTCTGCTCTTTTCACCGCACATCACACTTGGAGCACCTTGTGAAAGCACATGAATGTGGCATGGACACACGCACACGCACACGCACACACGAGCAAGGGCTTGGTTTGAAAAACAGTGTTTCTCCGTAATGACCCTAATTTCGACCACGTAACAGAATCAGGATATGAAAGCTATGCTCTCTTTGTATCGGGTTGCCAAGTTCGCTGTAGTTGGAAGGAGATGGCATTGGTTCAGCTGCTGTCGGGTTCAATAAAAAGGAAAAGCTTGTATTTCTCTCCCTCTCTCTTTCCTTCTCACATTCTCTCACACATTCTACAACAACACACACACTGCCTGATGATGTGTGTGTGCCCACTTTGTTGGTTGCCATGGTCACATCAACAGGTCTCTCGCAGAAGGAAACCATGCTAGGTTTTCATTGGCCGCTGGATTCTCCCATTGTAGATATGGGAAGTTATTCCAAAGGTGTTTGATGGAGTTGAAGGCAAGTTTCTACGCCTGCCTGTCAAGTTCTTCCAACATGGATTTTGATTTGTGCATTATCATGCTGAAGCAGTAAAGCTCTGACCACAGTTGGAAACAGAAACATATCTGGAATGCCATGCTGTTTGTGTACTTCAAACCTTGCCCCATCCTCCCTACTCTCCCCTTAATGTGCTTATCAATATGTTAAATGCTTCTTTTTGGGGGGGGGGGGTGGAGGGCACTAAGTGTCACATCCTCTAACACCACACCACCTCTTCTCGCGTCTTTGTTCTAGAACACTCCTTCTCATCCTCTTTTTAAATGAAGAGTCCTGGTCACACGGCCAAAGGACAGGCTGTACGCAAGGACTTCTAACTGCTGGAAAACAAAACTTGGAGGAAAATGGAGACTGTGTGTGTGTGTGTGTGTGGAGACTGTGTGTGTGTGTGTCTTTAGGTTTGTGAGGAGGCCCGTGCCAGTCAGCGTGCTGCAGTGGAGGCAGCTGTGTGCACCCCGGCTTCCTCAATGGACCACCTCTATTTAACCGCACTAAAGACCCGAAAACAACATGACCGTTCAACTAGCGGGAACTAAGTGGTGCTGTTCTCGCCACTCGACGGATATCTTTTCTTTCCTCTCTCTCTCCTTCCTTTCTGCTTGTTTGTTTTTCAGCTGAGGCCTATAGAGGAGCTGCCAAGGCTGTTTGGAGTTCCTCAAGTCTTAATGAGGAAAGAGCCAGTCTGTGTCTCTCTGTCTCTCTGTGTCTCTGTCTCTCTCTGTCTCTCTCTCTCTCTGTGTCTCTCTCTGTCTTTCTCTCTCTCTGTGTCTCTCTCTGTCTCTCTCTGTCTCTCTCTGTCTCTCTCTGTCTCTCTCTCTCTCTCTCTCTCTCTCTCTCTCTCTCTCTCTCTCTCTCTCTCTCTCTCTCAGAAGAGCCAACAGGAGAGCTGTTCACCTTACCACTCACCCATATAAAACCACACTCCATTGTCTCCTTCTCTGTTGCTCCCCCAAAGCCTTCCACTCCCACCCACCCAGAGTTGTCTAAACCCCAGAGCAAACATCTACAGCAAATACAGTTCTCCAAGAGCTTTAGATAGAAGGGGGGGGGGGGGGGGGGGGGGGGTATTGGATGTGCTTCAAGGACAAATGTAAAGAACCAACAAATCACACTGTAGAAGTAGGCTATGTTACTCCAGAGGTGTATTTAAGCCGGTATTGTGCTAATTAGATTGTGTTAAATTGTGAAATAACCTCTTATTTTAACACCCATCATGAGCATTTTGTTTGAGGGACTGGGAGATGGGAGCAGTAACTAAGGTGCTGATGGAGTGATGTGTGGGATGGGGGAGGGAACACAACGATGTGTGTGTGTGTGTGTGTGGTGGGGGGGACGTCTGCAGGTACAGGGCCTGGTGGTCTGTGCCGTGACCTGCGACCCCAGGTGCCCTTTATGTGTGCACAGGTGGGGGATGGGAGGAAGAGGGGGAGGAGGGGGGGAGGAATGCAGCTCCTCACTGGCTGATTCCCATCAGGCGCATTCCACACGCAGGTGGGGGGGCACAAAGAGCAGGTCTGTGAAAGACAGAGAGGATGGGAGGGGGGGGGGGGGAGGCACGGAATCGACGGGTCCCCACCCATCTGGGCCGACAGCAGAAAATGAGCCGGGTGGGGGATGTGGGGGGTGGGCGTAGGGCTGGGGGATGTGGGGGGTGGGCGTAGGGGTGGGGGATGTGGGGGGTGGGCGTAGGGCTGGGGGATGTGGGGGGTGGGCGTAGGGCTGGGGGATGTGGGGGGTGGGCGTAGGGGTGGGGGATGTGGGGGGTGGGTGTAGGGGGTGTAGGGGTGGGGACAGCAGGATATTTCCGCCCGCCTGTCGCACCCCACTTCCCCCTCCGCTGTCCGGCAGTGAGTGCTAACAGGTGTCTGCTGTCAAAGCCGGGACTGTCTGGCTGGCATCTCTGGTGCCGTGTGACTGTGTCGGGCGTCCCTGTGCTCTACCCATACCAGCATGGTGACTGAGACACATGCAGACACTCTGCTTCACACACACACACACACACACACACACTCTAGGTTTGTACTCTTAGTCTCTATTCCCTCTTATATACAGGCGAACACACACATGCACACACATTAACACACACACACACACACACACACACACACACACCCACAGTTCTGTCAGGGAAAGAGAGAGAGGCTGTACTACCACACAGAAGCCATGGAGAGCCAGATTAAGCATGTGTTCTTGGTCTCGGCTGTGCAGACTACATGTATTTTTAAATACACACTATTTATGATTTCCAGTAACATTCAATCATTTGCTCCTGAGTCGTCCTTCTCAGTAGTGATTTGGGGGATGTGTGTAAAGGATGAGACATTGGAATGCAGAGCGACATTAATTACAACCAAATGTGTGCGTGTGTGTCAACCATGTTGGAATTTAGATTCCACTAGCCCTCCATTACCAAATACATGTAGATTGTATTTAACAGTGTACCCTCCTACCAGTGTTTGACATCAAAGAAGCACCAAAACCTAAAGAGCAACACACAGAGACCCACACACACAGAGACAGACACACAGAGAGAGAGAGAGAGACCGAGACAGAGCCAGAGAGACACACAGAGAGACACACAGAGAGACACACAGAGAGACACACAGAGAGACACACAGAGAGACACACAGACAGACACACAGAGAGACACACAGAGAGACACAGAGAGAGACACACAGAGAGAGACACAGAGAGAGACACAGAGAGAGACAGAGAGAGAGACAGAGAGAGAGACAGAGAGAGAGACAGAGAGAGAGACAGAGAGAGAGACAGAGAGAGACACACAGAGAGAGAGACAGAGCGAGAGAGACACACAGAGAGACACACAGAGAGAGACACAGAGAGAGACAGAGAGACACACAGAGAGAGGGAGACACAGAGAGATAGAGAGGGAGGGGATAAATGGCTTGTTTGAAAAGGATGACGGAGTAATGTTTTCATTCTTTTGTTCTGAACGGAATGCGTCCAAGCTGTTGACTTGGTGCCTGTGGTTGTCCTCTTTAAGAGTCTTCTGCCGTCCTCCAGCAGGAGGTTCTGGAGACGTTGTCAAGGCTGAGACCGTGTGACGATCACTGGTGATTAAAGCATAAACACTGCGGGGGTGTCTACAGTCAGGATGATGAATGGCAGCAAAACACAATAACTAACACAAACCCACTGACTTTATATACAGCACAGTTCATGTAGCGTGATTTGTGGCGTGTTGGTTGTATTGGTTTTCTTAATGTGAAGCCGCCACATCTAGTTTGTGTCCTTGCTGACTGAGGAGCGAGAGTATTCTTCTCTCATGGGGAGTCTGGGTCTTTTTACTGACTTGAATCTTGTTCAATCTTGTAAACAGATCTTTTTCCAAATAGTTTTGTTCCTTTTAACGTGATTAATGAAATGAGATGTACTTCCAAAGTAAATTACACTCTAGTCAACAGCAGAGTGATTATTTGTCTTTTTTGTATCACGTCATGACTTTGTTATATACATTTTTTATGTTCACCTTTTGTCAATGTCACGGGACAGCCACAATCTGACAAGCAAGTCTCCAAGTGCATCCTTTGAACCATGTGTTCCTTCTTGTTTTATTCAGAGCACGGGGCTGTTCTCTTGAAGTTGTACCTTACTGCTAGCTATCTCCAGTTGCTCCTGATTCCACCTGCTTGTTTGCTTGCCTGCTGTGATCATACATGCACTGATGTGTCAGCTTGTGGTGGGCTGTTGTATGTAGAAATAGATTTAACCAATTGCAACTCCTACAGTAGATGTACATGTCTATTTCGATATCCCAGCACGGATTCAGCCGGATGAGCAGTCCTGAGCGATGGTTGTTAAAATACTGATGATCCACTTTAAACTAAAACTGGGGAAACAAATCAGCCCTGATGCTATTGAGGAATAACCTACAGCAGTCAAACATTCCAATTTTGCGCTGGGAACGAGCCATAGTGTAATGCATAATAAACAGCCCTGTGTTTGGGAAAAGTGTGCGTGCTTTGGCAGAGGAGAGCTCATGATGCCTGGGTCTCTCTGCCCTCCCTGTGGAGGTCCAGGCTACGTCATGAGGAGCACGAGGGTCCTGTCAACCTACTGTGCCAAGCTGCTGTCCCTTAGATAAAAACAACAGCAGAACACACTCGAGCGCACACACACACACACTCCCAATGCAGTCACGGTAACAGATTCTCCAGTTCCATTCCAGATCACACACACGCCGGCATGCGTACATATAAACATGGATGTTTAACTAACAGGGCGGTGGGGGAGCAGAGAGGAGGGGACGAGGTGATGTTTCGCGGCGGGAGTCGCTCAAATGTTAGCTTTTTGGTGAAAACACAGGGGCCGTTGGAGAAACGTCTCATCTCAGCGGGGGCTTCGAGATGTTGGACGTGTGAGGGAAATCCATTCTGGGAATCCTCTGTTGTGCATCGCGAGCTGTTTAGATTCGGGGGAAACACAGCGAATTGGGTTGTAAAAGGGCAGGTGGGCTAGGTTGAGAGAGAGAGAGAGAGAGAGGGGACTAGGTTATAAAGGACCAGGTGGGCTAGGTTGCTGTTTGGACCTGTTGTTTATTTTCCGGTGAGAAGTGAGATGGTGTTGCTAAGATTCTGGCACCCGAGGTGATACTTTGGGAAAACATGAGCGAGGAGAAAAGAAGAAAGGGAAGAGAAGGAAAGGCTGATGACTAATGCTGAGGTGGGTCTTGTGGTATCTTTTCGAACATTCAGACTCTCCTGTGGTGCTTCTGGAAACACGAGTAAACTAGTTGTTTTCCAAGTTCAAAGTAATCTTCTGCATTGATGTCGAAAACAATGTGCCCCAAATCTTACACGCCCAGTGAAACGTGTATTATCGCATTTGAAATCTCACAACACATGGATAGGCGTGTGGATTCTACACACTTAACACAGTTGTTAAAGTCTGTGTGCCACAGTAAGCATTGACAGAAGCACCCGGAACATAATGATCACTGTTTGCATCACATCAACACACACAAACACTTAAATCTCATAAATTGTAGCTTTAAGCCTACATATGTTTGCGTTCCTCCCCTTCACTTCTGAACTATTCCCATTTCTCCATCTCCAGCCTGAAGACATTGAACAAGTGGTGTAAATCTCTTGCACACATATGGCCCAGATGGATTCTGGGAGTGATTCTTGCGTGGCTTGAGGGAGGTATCCGTGGTGGATGTGGAAGGTCAGCCTGTCAGGGAGTGAGTCCACTCTCCATGTTTAAACCTTCTCTGTGGGAAATGAGACTCAAATTTGTGTCAGCACTAGATCATCGTTCTATGAGATCACTGTGGCTTGTGTTGGAATCTAGAAGGTAGGTTGAATGTCTGTTGGGTTTGTTTTCTGAGCAGCAGATCTATTTATGTGTAAAGGGTATTTCACTTGACTCAGTCTTTCTTATTCTCTGCCTTTATCTCCCTTTCAGTCTTGGACACTCATGAAGTTCTTCTATTCTTCTAATCCTCCAGACTGCATTTCTTGGGAGACCGGGTTCACTTGTTTCCATGGCAGCCCGAGAGAGCAAATAAGATAGAGTAGCCTCTGCATATAGATGGTTGATTACAGTCTGGCTCCAACACAGGCAGATGGAGATCAATGGAGATGGGATCCGTGGGAGATTTAGGAATCAAGATGATTAAACTCTAATTTGCTTTGGATTAGCTGTAAACGTAGACAGGGGCCTCGGAGACGCACTATGGAAGGGAGACTCTCAATCTCAGTGTCTCTCTCTCGCTCTCTCTCTGGTACCGTGGGTTCTTGTGGTGCGATGTGTGGTCCGATCGGTGTGTGTCACAGTTCACAGTGGATTCCTGTCTGTGGTCGGATGGCCATGCTGAAGAGGGGGTCATCGATAGCTTGGGGGAATGTCGTCGTGGTGGTTACGGTCGTTGTGAGACGATTCCAATCACGGACACGAGTCGGGAACCTGATGCGGCGGTGTTACTGAGGGAGCTCCACAGCGGCTAAACCAAGCGAGCCAACATCACCGGACCTTTCTCTCTCGAGCTCAGCCCGGACCAGACCCACTCATCCAACACCAAACAGTCTACCTGAGATATGAGAGGAACCTCAAAGTCATTCTCGTTTTAACGGGCGCCCTTGTTAACTAGCTCACGCTCCACCTAGTTGTTCCTCTGAAAGGGGGGTGGTAACTTAAAGCTCTGTTCTTCTGAGGAAACACTGCTATTCTAATTTCACACAGAATCGCTCAGCACAGCAGAAAGTCAGTGTGAATTCTACTGGGAATGATCAGAAAATACTGCTCATGTAGGAATAAAATAATAGTTCAGAAATTACAACTCATGCAGGAATAGAATGATAGTTCAAGGTGATGAAATTGGCAGGCAGCTGAAGTCTCTCACATTCAGAAAGCCTCATTCCTGTTAGATTGTAAATGATTTATTCAGCTCAGCACCAAGGTTCACAAGGCATTTAGTTTGATGGCTATCCGTGTTTGCCAAAAAATAATTGCCTTTGATCTGATTTCAGGAAAGCAGTCCTCTTCAGTTATGCTTTGAAGGATTTAATGTTGCAGGGATGCAAGCTTTCCACAAATCTCTCCCTTTCTCTCCCAGATCTCTTAAAGCTCATAGACTGCGAGTGTGTGTTTTCAGATAGGTCAGACATCAGTCTATATCTGGAGTGTTGTATTAACTTTCAAACAGAAAGTTGCTTGATTATTATATCCAAGATATATGCGCTGTCCCTCCACTGCACAGATGTGTTGCTAATAGCTTCCTATACTTAACAAAAGAATAGTTGGCTGTTCCGATTGCTCTTTGAAAAGCACAAAGGCCTTGCGCCTAATGGGACTTAATAAAGGTATAGTAGGAAGTTGATAAGGAAGTGGAGAGCAATTAGTCTGGAGTTCCTAAGGAGGGGGCTTGTGTTTGTGTCAAGGACATGACCCTTTGTGACCCCCAGAACCCTATGGACTTCCTGCTAGCTGAGTTGGGGGTAGCGTAAGAGGCATATAAAAAGGACCAGTGGAATAGCCCCATGCCCTTCACACACAGAAACACCCCCACCCACACCACCCCACCCCCACCCTGACCCCCCCCCACCCCCCCCCCCCCACCACAAACACACACACACACACAGCTCAGGAGGGCTAAATGGAGGTTAGGGGGTGGGTTTTCTAATTGAAAAGGGGCATGTGCTCTGTGATTAAGCCAAAAAGTAAATCAGCCTGGATTTAATGAGAATGCCGAGAGTGACACTTGACTGATGCACATTGACACAAGGCAGCTATGTCGTGTCACACCAGGGTCTTTGAAGATAACAGCAGAGGTTAACGAGAAAAAGGGAGTGATCTCTATGAACTTTGACCTTGTGGGTTTCAACACCCGCATAGCTGAGCGTCGCTGGGGAACCTGTCGTTACCATAGCAGCCTGAGGCATTTCACCAATCAGGGACTTTGTCCGATTCCGTGCTGGATGGTTATTGGGTGCGGTAATTGCAACCTTCTGGCCTAATTTATGATTGGCTGATTATTTCCCAATGAAGTCCCCATGCTGTAGAGCAGAGGAACTGCTATATATATATATATATATATAGTTTGGTTACACTAACCATAAGTCCCCATTAAGTGTTTAGTCTTTGAACACACTTCACTGTAAGGTTTGTAGAATTTCAAATGAGGCCTTATGCTTCCATGTTCGTGTTGATCCATAATGTGCTGCATCGGTCAAGTTACCCAACCCCGCTCCACATCTCCAATAAGTTCTTGGAGGAAGCTGTCAGAACAGCCTTTTTTTAACAGTGGACTAATGTTTACTTTGGTTAGACCCTCTCTGTCCCCCCTTGGCTTGTGTCAGTCCACCAGACAGTTGAGTTAACACAGCAGAGCATAGCAGCACGTTTGTTGTCCAATAGGAGAGAAACAATGCAACACCAACTTCCTCTGTTATGAAGAGGGTTTGGACAGTCAGATTCTATCGGTCCAGTATTCGTTTCTGATGATGAACCAAGTTGGGTGGATCGTTTGTGTCATAGGACACTGGGAGGATGAGTCCGGTCCAGTGAAACAACAGAGCAGGGTGTAAAACAGCTCATCCTGGTGGAAGTTAAGCACCAGCCTCGGAGGGGAAAGCTGAACAGATTCCTTTGACAAGCAAACATACCCCCCCCCCCCCCCCCCCCATGACAGGCACATTCACATAATTACATTCACAGATTGCAAACACAAACACACCTCCACTTGAACTACTTGGCAAAGACATGACTAGGAATATTCCTCCTCTTTATCTCTCCCCTTCTAGATGTCTCTCCCTCTTTCTAGCACTTTCTCCCTGTCTTTCCAGCTGTTTCTAGCACTCCCTCTCCCTGTCTATCTAGATCTTTCTATAGCTCTGTCTTTCTATCTCTCTCTCTCTTTCTCTCTCTGTCTTTCTCTCTGCTTAGCTGTCTTTAGCTGCCCCTATAATCCCTTGTGTTGGCTGGATACTTGTCTGATTCCCACAGCATCTTTTGTCTCCCTACTGGAGACAATTGATTAATCTCTGTTCCCGGGTTGACGTATTAAAGCAGATCATTATTGTTGTTTTAATGACTTCTGCAGTAACCACTTACTCTTCGCCACCATCTCCTTTTCTTTAATTGGAGAGAAAAGGAGGAAGGTCAGATTTAATAGATGAAGACCTTTCTTTGTGCCAGGACAATTTCCTCCTGGTAATGAGCACCATTCCATGTGTGATCACATAAAAAGATTCTGCAGGAAACACAGACAATGTATTCTTTTCAAGAGAAGGAGAGAATTATATCGATGCATAAAACTGTTCTATTACATTTTATCTTTAATTAGATTCATTGAGCCGATAAGTGGAGCTTCAATTAAATGAGAAGCCTATCTCGAGAACATCTCATCTATATTTCAAATGAATGCTCTGACACGCACCGCGTGCACTCAGGCGCCAGTGTGCATGAACGTGCACACGTGCACACGTGCACACGTACCCACACTGCACCAAGCCACACACAGGCCCACAAACAGGGCAGAAAGGACAGAATAAATGAACTAAAGCTGTGATCTATTCAGATACAGAAAACCATCGGACATAGTTATAAAAGTATGTGGTGTTTATTTCCCTTCTTGTAAACAAATCTGTTTTCTTTCCTTTTGCCTTTTGGAACTAAGTGGTTTTGGTATTTCCCACCCGATAATCCCAGTGCATTCTCCTTTTCACTGTAGAGTTCAGACATGCAGGAGATGGAATGTGCTGTATTTCTATGGAATGAATATAGTAGTTTAAATGAAGGAAATTCCCTTTCTGTGTTCACTGGGGTGGACTCCGGTTAAGGTGTAACATTTCATTCAAGCTACAGTGGGAGTGTGTGTGTGTGTGTGTGTGTGTGTCTACCATTCAAGGGCGAAGGCAGCCAAGGACATTTTGCATGGCTGCAGGTTTCTACCCCCTAAACACCTCATAATTGAACTTCCTGTTGAACATTTACTCTAGATCTCTATAGATGTCGTCCCTCTTTCATTGATCTCCCCCTCCTCCCCCTCCCGCCATCCCCTCAGTGGCTGTCAGTCTCCCTGCATCCCCTCCACCACGTCCGTCCTAGACACCTTGTCAGCCGGCTCCCTGTTCTCCTCACCTCGAAGCAGCTGGAGCTTGTTCACACTCTGCACGGCCCCGTCCCCCTCGCCGTCCTGCCCCCTGGTGGCCCCCTCCACCCACGCCCCGGGGAGCTCAGATCAAGGGCTGAGTTGTTAGGTGTTGCATCTCTGCCAGAGACAGCTCGCTTCCTAAAACACCGTCCATGGTTCCCCTCGGACTGCCCTCTCCTCACATCCTGCTCTCATACGTCCATCTAACCCCGGATGAGGAGAGGAAGATAACTTTGAGTTATACGTAGGGGGTCCAAGGTTTAGGGGAATGGTTCAATTTTTCTTTAGTCACTCCACTGGGCTCGCTAAGTGGCTGTGGGGTCCCTGGAATGTTCCGATTAGTCACTTGTAGCTCGGTCTGCTGAAAAACCTGCCAGGTTGCTGATGAAATAGATATTGTTTTGGTCTTTTTACCAGTCCCATTTTCCTTTGTGTAGAATTACCCCATGAATGTATATTGAGTAATGAGAAGCATATGGTCCCTGTTGAAAAAAGTTTCGACGGCCAACCCAAAAACAAATGTTCACTTTAAACTGTCGCATGGTATACGCACTTTTATGGGGCAATAATTTACAGGATAATGGGAGCTCCGTGCTAATATCTGGCCTTTCTTACTAGAATAACTCTGGTAGAACACCTGGGGCAATAGTAAAGCAATCCACAAAGGTGAGAGAGACTGGGGAGGAGAGGTGGGTAGAGGGTTGGGAGAAAGGGGGACCACCCAAGGGAGGTGATGACTCACTTGCGTGGAAGCCGGCCAGTCAGACAGAAAGCTGGAAGGATGGACAGAGGGCCGAGGAGCAGCCTTTGATGGTTGCCATCTCTCAAGGCTGTTGACCCTTGACCCCAAGGTGAAAAGGTTCCGGGACGTTCCCCTCACAGCTCCCCCCCCCCCCCTGCCCACCCCAGCTCCGCACAGACAAGTCTATTTGTCAGCCCCAAATCCCAGAGGTCGTAGTTTGTGCCTCGATGCGTGGGGTTAGGAACACTCGCAGCTGCTTCCAGTTTGGTCCTGGGCAGGGGTGTCGGGGCAAGGTGGTGCAGCTCTGTCAGAAACTCTTCACGGTCCTCTACTTCCCAGACTGCCCTGAGAGAGGAGACACACACTGGGTGACCTGGCCTCCCTACTTAACTCGACAAACCGAGGTGAGACGACCCAACTGACCAGGAGGGCGGCAGCGCTCTAGGACACTCAGCGCTGAGTTTACGAGTCCCCGCTGCAGAGCTTGGCTTGAGGACAGGCCTCTGTTTATGACACGGCTTTAGCAACAAGGTTATTGTCTTCTCTGTGAAATATGGAAGAAAAGATGATTCATGGGTAGCGCTCGCGTTCTCCGCGGGCTCCACATGGTACCTGTTTAACAGCACAGTCCTAGTAAACCAAACATCAAAGACGAGAGCAGTGATATTTGACTTTACAATCTGGCAGTTGACCTAATTGAGCCGCCTTGCCAGACTGCGCCTGTTTTGATTAGCGACAACCTGAAACAGCCCAGGGCAGTCTGTTTGGTACCTTCAGTCAGCAGGCTGTTGCGTTGCTTGTAGCAACTTTACAAACCAACAAACCAGAGTTTCATTCTATCCTGTTGCTTTGTCTTCTTCTCAGTGTTCAAATGTGAGCAGATTTGGGGTATTTTGACTTCTTCTGTGACCTCAACAGGACCTTCAGCTTTGGTGTTTGGTGACAAGCCATTCTTTAAAAGTATTTTCAACACTACTGACCAACTGTCAAATAGACAGACAGGCAAAAAAAGTGACTTTATGGAAACTCTAAGTTATTTTCCAGCCAGTTTGCAATACTACTCAGGAATATCCTATGGAAAATGTTGCATGTATCTTCTACTGCTAGAAATCCATCCATAGAGTATGCGGATGAAATTAAAACAGCCTTCCTCATGAACATTCCTAACGGTCTGTAGAACCCTCTTTTTCACCTCTGTTATTTCTCCCTTTGTCCATCTATTAGAAATATTAGAAATGTTCCTCCACCTACAACAAACATGTAACTGCTGTCTGTGGAAGCGATAACGATTAAGTGTGGTGTTATTATTCATTTCGATCACCTGCTATCTTTTGGTTTGACTGATAAAAGAACAGTATAGGACATGCTCGCTTGTGAAGGTACGTAGTAACAGTTTATTGGGGACTACATCATTGCAGGAACAGATTTGAGAATTGACGCTGCTCCTATCCACTTGGCTCAGGGGACTTCTTAAGGCTAAAATTCCTCATGAGTGAACCCTGCCACAGCATCACACACATAGTGACTAACATGTGTTTGGGCGCGGGCCAAGGAAAACCCAACGCCTTGCCCCCTGGCTCCTGGGAGAGAGCCAGGGGGGGGGGGGGGGGGGGTAGTAGGAAGGCAAACTGAGGCCTTGGCCAACCCTATTAGAGTGTCAAAATCTCTCTGGGTCTCTCTCTTTGCACTCGCCTTTGAGTCTGCCGACTCTTAACACCTGCTCTTAGATCTTCTTGCTCTGTCACATTGGTAGGCTGGTAGCGCCGCTGATGAAAGCTCAGATGGAGATTTCCCTCCAAAAAAAAAGTGTTCTTCACCCTCTCTCGCTCTCTTTTTCCCTTTCTTTCCTGTTCCCCCCTCTCTCATCCCTCCAACTCTCTACTCTTTTTCGGCATCGTTCCTGTTTCCTCCTCTCCTCCTCCCGTCCTCCTCACACCTCACCTTGTGACCCGCGAGCCCGGCTACCGTGTACACCCCCCCCACACCCCCCTACACCCCCCCTACACCCCCCCTACACCCCCCCCCCCATCCCGTAGCCTGAGCGGGGAACCAGAGCGCTCTGATCCACAGTCCTCTGGTCTAATTGAGACGGCTCGGAGGTTTACAGGCCCTGTCACTTCTGATCACTCTGCAGCAGCAATCTGCACATTCCACCACCACCTACCCCGGTCTAGCCCAGCCAGGTACTGTGAATGTGCACGCGTGCGTGTGTGTGTGTGTGTGTACGCACAGGCATCTGTCTAGGGAGGTGTGGTGTGGGGTTAGTGCATCACGCTCTGGGTTTGGACAGCTGGAATCCAGATGTGGCGCGATAGCGGCACCACACTCTGAATGTCCGTGCCGGACATATAAGATGACTCTATAATGTCCCAAGCACCAGCGCTCATCAGTTCCCTTCAGCTTCTCTGACTCCCTCCTCGTATCAGGCTGTTATTAGCTCCCTCATTTAGAACCAACGCAACCAAAAACCTCTCCCTTCGCTCTGCTGCTAGTTTAAAAGCAATCGGGTCTGAAGGGGTCCTCCTTCATGGGGGACTGGGATGCTGAGGCGCTGGGCTCAGCTGGGCTCCGTGGTGGGGCAGGGCGGACACGGCCGTATGTAATCCAGCAGGACGCAGCCTTCTCTCTCCTTCCTGGTCCTGGTAACAGGCTTCATGTGCCGGTCTGGTCCTGATAATGCACACTGATCGCTTCAAAACAACCAGAACTAATACAGGCCAGGTCTCCGTGAGATGGAGGGAGAGATTTAAAGAAAGATTGAGAGAGAGCTGGCGGGGGGGGGGGGGGGGCAGGTCCAGATAGGGACAAAGAGAGAGAGAGAGTGATTGGGATGGATTCTAATATAAAGAGAAAGAGGTCAGGGGGGATGGAGAGAGTGGGATAGATAAAGGAAGTGAAAAAGACAGATTGATGAGGAGAGAGAGAGAGAGAGAGAGAGAGAGAGAGAGAGAGAGAGAGTGAGAGAGTGAGAGAGAGAGAGAGAGAGAGAGAGAGAGAGAGAGAGAGAGAGAGAGAGAGAGAGAGAGAGAGAGAGAGAGAGAGAGAGAGAGAGAGAGAGAGAGAGAGAGAGAGAGAGAGAGAGAGAGAGAGAGAGAGAGAGAGAGAGAGATGGACCTCGGTGACGTGACGTCTTCTCATTGAGGCATTTGAAACTCAGATGTTTTCATACTGGGAGGTATTACACTGGTAAAGTGAAGGCAGCGGTCAGGACTGAAGAGGAGGAACACACGTCCTGCTTACAACAGCAGTGTGCCAGGTGACGCACAGACACTTTCATCTCCTTTTCGCCGCGCTCCTCTCCCTTTCCCTCTCCAAGGACCTGTTTACTCTTTCTTTCGTTCTTTGTTTTGCAGGCCTCGTGTCATGTTTAGGCAACACTGTACCTGGAACGAATACATGGCATTAACACACAGATAACAGCCTTTGGCAAGTGGTGAATCTGACAGGAACGTGGATGATTCACGATTGTTGCCATAGTGTGGAGACTCTTTGGGAGGGAACTGGAGATAATGGACCTGTGTTTTGTTTTATTGTCTTATTTTCTTTACTGGGTCACATTCCCAAAGCATCTTGGTTTGATATTACTCCCTCCTCCCTTTTGTACGTTGCAAATCCTCTCCGTTCGGTTTTACGTTATCGTGTCATACAAAATATTTCTGTTATAGATTTCTGCAGCCAGTTTGTTAATATAACATTACTCCTCACAACATCAAATGACACACATTGGGTACAAAAGATGCTTTCATCCTATTTCTCACAATCCCCATGAGGTGGAAGCCTCAAAGGCCGGGCTTTCTGTCATGGCTTCATTTATTTGCATTTTCTCCCTCAATCGCTCCGCTTTAATCAAAGCGTTCTCTTTCCTCCATCCAGTCCCTCCGTCAGATTGCTCTGTGTGGTGCCGCTGACTGTGTGTGTGTGTGTGTACTGCAGCTCCTTCTGACTGGAAGGTTCTGGACAGACTGGACGAGCTGCAGCTGTAATGTTGGCTCCGCTCTCCTCTTAACAAATCCCTGTCCACACATCCATCACCGTGCTGTCCTACACATTAGTGACGCTATGGAAAGTGGGAGAGGAATGTGATAAAGGTGTGCGCGTCCATGTGTGTGTGTGTGTGTGTGTGTGTGTGTGTGTGTTTGAGGCCTGGGGGGTGGCGTCTCTTCCTAAATGATTTCTACATCAGCACCCCTCATCGTCTTCTATTGATGATGATTAGGAACAGGTGTTGGCTCAGAGGCTGAGATACTGGAGGGGCTCTGATCCCTGGTGACACGCCCTCTCACGCTGGCCTACACGCACCACACACACACACACACGCTCACACTCACGTGCACGCACGTGCACACGCCACACACTCTTGCTCACATGCGCGCACGCACAAGACCGTCTTCCAATCGGCCAAGCTCAACCGTTCTCAAGCAGCCACACTCAGATGCACACATCTCACATGATGGCCTGTGATAGGTGTGATTTATGGCCCTCTGCCAGATGACGCACATCAAACACGGCGTGGACGAGAGCCCAGCGTCTGCCTAGCTAACTGCTGGTCATTCCGTCTCTGAAGCGTTCTTTATCGACACCTTGAACTCTTAGCAGCCTTAAAGACAGATCACACGCCGCAGAACATGCTCAGTCCATGCTCGGTCATTTACCTTTGACAAGGTGTAGCTTACAGACTTGAGATCTACAGTGAACCAACTTTGGTGTTCTGTTTCTTAAATCTGTTTTTTTCTGCTGCCCAGCTCTGAATCACTTCAGCTCACGTCTCGCATTCTCAAATAATAAGTATGCATGTGCTGAAAGCCCGGTCACTTCCTGTTCTGGAATCGGGAATGCTGGGATCAGTTGATAAACAAAGCAAGGGCAAACGCAGATTGTTAAACATCTTAAAATCAATACTAGGCTTTTTTAGGAGAGAGAGAGAGAGAGAGAGAGAGAGAGAGAGAGAGAGAGAGAGAGAGAGAGAGAGAGAGAGAGAGAGAGAGAGAGAGAGAGAGAGAGAGAGAGAGAGAGAGAGAGAGAGAGAGAGGGAGAGAGGGAGAGAGGGAGAGGGAGGGAGGGAGGGAGGGAGGGAGGGAGGGAGGGAGGGAGGGAGGGAGGGAGGGAGGGAGGGAGAGGAGTTCTTAGAATGGCACACCCAGCTCGACCATGGTGCCTTCAGCAGGAATGGGTGTTCTCTGGACATGTGTCTCTGTTGCAAAGGTTTGAGACTGGGGACTCGTCTCTGGGTATTCCTACTGTCCGGCTTTTCAAAAGGCCTTGATGTATGCTAACAGATTGAGAGAGTGTTGTGGACAATGCGCTTGTCGCTTTTTGTGCGGCGTGGAAGAATGTCAATCGGCAACTGTGCGAAAACAACATCTGGTCTCTGATTGGTTGCGTGGATGGTCTTATTACTACATATTCTTTAGCGGGTGCCACAGGAAGTCTAGACTAGAGCAGGCCTGACTAGCCAATTAAAAATGGTGGTAATAATATGAATCTGGATTGGACAGAGACCACCCATTTTTGAATCTGTAATCCTGTAATCACACACATACCTTAGCTGAATGCTACATCTGGGATAGTGTGTGTTTGTTTATGTAGTTGTGTGCATGGGGGTGGGGGCATTTGCGTTATGCGTGCCTCTTAATTACTGTGGCTGCTTGTGTGGTTAAGTTTAGATTGACTTATTGATGCCACCTTTCCTAGATTGACAGTGTTTATCATCAGCACTGGACTAACTCAGACAGCCTGGGCCCCATGCTCAGGGATGGGACACACACACACATGTGCACACACACACAAACTTGCACCCACATGTACGTAATGCATTCACACGTACACAAAAATTCCTCAATAGCAAAACACACTCATTCACAATTAAATTCCTATAAAGAGGAAAGAGATGGAACGTGTTACACCAGGGGGTTAGTTTCCCAGATGTTGTAAGCTATTAAACTGTTGTAGTCATGGGCCCACAACCAGAACATCCCTGATCAATATCAGCATTTAATGCAACATCAGAGGAAATAAAGAATGCTTGATTTATCAAACGCATTTTTCTGCCTTCTAAACAAACACTTGTCGTACTCTTTTCTCCTTCTTTTTCCCTTTGAACTCAAAGATAAATAAAGCTTTTGAAAGGGGACCGAATAGAAAGGGGTAAGGCTGTGGAAATTTCCATTTTGGACAATTAGCTCAACAAATGAGCCACGCCATTTGTTTGCTACTAAAGTTAGCATAATTTACGGGTCATTAAGTCTCTGCTATGCCGTATCAGAATGTGGTGAGCAATAGAAGTCCTTTGATGTGAGAAATCCTGCGATAAAACCCTGGAACACAGGAAGAGCTGGAGAGAGAGAGAGAGATAGAGAGAGATAGGGATTGAATGAAAAGAGGAAATTACCAGAAATTTCTTGACACATTTTACAGTGTTTGGTTTTCCTGGCAGACGCCTTTGGTAACCTTTTAAAAAGTGATTACTTTCACAGTTTGTGCTTTATAAATCGTATCAAAGTTAAGTAGGCCTAATGACATGTTTGTGTAGCATATGTGTGTGCATTTGCCAGTGTGTGTGTATGTGTGTTTGTGTGTGTGTTGGGTCTCTTTCTATATTTAGAAAGTTGTCATTAACTGGGATTGTGTGAGTGTGAGATGTGGGCTTATTGTGCAAAGTTT
Source organism: Hypomesus nipponensis (assembly GCF_054491055.1). NCBI lineage: Eukaryota > Metazoa > Chordata > Actinopteri > Osmeriformes > Osmeridae > Hypomesus > Hypomesus nipponensis. The sequence continues at coordinate 5,029,575 of NC_140361.1, forward strand.
TACGCTGTACGTTTTATTGTCTCTGCAGCACAACAGTCTACATGTTAAGTTCACCACTCATCAGTTTGGGTGCATAAATACACTCTGTTATGGTTCTCTGTAAAAAATATTCTACATCAGTTAAAACACCAGAGGATAGCCTCTCAACTGTGCAGAACGGAGAGTGAAACACTGTTGTTTGGGACAGTTATAAGCAGACCTCCCTGTCTGGTGTGTGTGTGTGTGTGTGTGTGTGTGTCTGTGTCTGTGTGTGAGTCTGTCTGGGTAAGGCACAGACTTCTGGAAGCATCCATAACTCATCCCAGCCTTGTCAGAGGCCGTTCAGTCTCAGGGCGGCTTTATCCGTGCATTCAATCAGATTAGCGACTTTTAGCCTCTCTGTGTGTGTTTGACAGAACCAGGGCTCCTAAAAGAAGAAATGTATTCCTCTAATGGGCCTTGACTGGCGTGCTCCCTGACTCCCTGCTTGCTTACTGAGCACTTGTCTCTGATTGGCCGGCATGTTATCCTTCGCTGTTCTCCGAGCCCCGCAGGGTGTGCGCTGGCCGAAGGGCGGGCCGGGGAGGGAGGGTTGCCAGGTTTTTTGCCAGGTACCCCCCGGAGAGAGAAACGGAAGCTCGGCCTGCCGTCTGGTCCCCGGCTCTGAGAGTAATCACCTCGCTGAATCCACACACACACACACACACACACATACTCACTCACACACACACACACACATATATACTGACACACACACACAATCACGTTCATTCATACGGACGCACACACGCATGGCAGTTTAATGCACCAAGATTAAGGTTACCCATAAGAGGAAGTGAGGGTTGGGCTTCTGACTGAGGCGTGAGGAGGAAGTGGGCGGCGGGCCAAGGTCCACACTCCTCCGATTGGCTGCTGGCTTCCTGCTGGCTTCCTGTGGGCTGTCCAGCGCCAGGCCCGAGCCACGCTGACACGGTTGCTACTTCCTGTCTCTCGCCAGCGCCCCGTCCCGAGCTCGCTGGGCTTCCTGTCCCGCCGCTACGCCGTGTTCCCAGAACAGGTCCCTTCGGTTCACACAGACGAAGCCACGGCTGTAGGTCAAAATGTGCTTTCTTTCCCTCCTCTTTCCCTCCGCTCTCTCTCTCTCTCTCTCTCTCTCTCTCTCTCTCTCTCTCTCTCTCTCTCTCTCTCTCTCTCTCTCTCTCTCTCTCTCTCTCTCTCTCTCTCTCTCTCTCTCTCTCTCTCTCTCTCTCTCTCTCTCTCTCTCTCTCTCTCTCTCTCTCTCTCTCTCTCTCTCAATTCAAATCTGTTTATCCCTCCCTATGGAGCTTTATTCCTACCATACACTGCTGTAGGTTTCCAGGAGGACACACGTGTGCGCCCACACAAGCTTTGGCGTCTTTGTGTTCGGAATTACAACTGGTGCTGGCTGACCCCACCACATGCTGCGCTCTGGGGGTCCAGCGCATGAGCAGCCACTCGTTTAGTACTCCACCTCTCCTCCTACCCTTCTAGCCTTACCCTAGCACATCTGGTTACCACAGCACTCGACTGTATTGTTTCACTGTACTGTGCTTGTGTGTGTGTTTGTCATTGCTTTCCTTAGCCCCTTCACACATGGCCAGGGGCTAATAGAGGCCTGATAATTCACTGCTGGAAGCTATTAAACTCAGGTCAGAGTCGTTTATTCCTCCTTTTCGCTTCTGTTCTCCCTGCTGTTGTTCTCATTGTCAGTATTTTTTTCTTTCTTTTCGTTCACTGTTTGGCTATTGGTCCGAAAGTTGCAGCAAAGTCTTCTGGGAGTTGGAGTTAACACCCATTATAGACTGCCCACTTCAAAGCCACTATAATCACCCACTCTGGCACGCAGACTGCTGTCCTCTCTAACCCCTCTCACATGTGATCTCGTTGGGCACACAAATGCACCCCCCCCCTGCCCCCCCACCCCGGGGGCCACTGGCGAATTCACTACCTTTATCACTGCATTTTGTACGTTATTATCATCAGTATTATCATCAGTGGCTCATTGTCCTTGGCAGAGCCGGCCCAGCAGTGTGAGGCGATGTGTTGGTACCAAGCCCCTGTCTCCTGGGCCTGCCCCTGTCTCCTGGGCCTGCCCCTGTCTCCTGGGCCTGCCCCTGTCTCCTGGGCCTGCCCCTGTCTCCTGGGCCTGCCCCTGTCTCCTGGGCCTGCCCCTGTCTCCTGGGCCTGCCCCTGTCTCCTGGGCCTGCCCCTGTCTTCTGGGCCTGCCCCTGTCTCCTGGGCCTGCCCCTGTCTCCTGGGCCTGCCCCTGTCTCCTGGGCCTGCCCGTGTCTCCTGGGCCTGCCCCTGTCTCCTGGGCCTGCCCCTGTCTCCTGGGCCTGCCCCTGTCTCCTGGGCCTGCCCCTGTCTTCTGGGCCTGCCCCTGTCTCCTGGGCCTGCCCCTGTCTCCTGGGCCTGCCCCTGTTTCCTGGGCCTGCCCCTGTCTCCTGGGCCTGCCCCTGTCTTCTGGGCCTGCCCTTGTCTCCTGGGCCCGGCCCGTCCCAGGATGAGGGAAACCAGCACCCCAGCACATCCAACCTTAATTGCCTTCCGGCAACCTAATTACCTGCCGCATCTTAATCAGGCCTGACTGGTGGGGAGTTTTTTGGCAGGCTAATGGCTCGCAGATGTCCCTGGTGCCCCTTGCTGACCCCCCTCCACACACACCCACACACCCACACACACGCCCTGGGTAAATCCCTCCAGCCCCACCCCACCCCACACCACACCGCCCATGGAAAAGCAAACATATGGAACAGAGTATTAATTATGTTAGGATATACATTGTCACCACCCTGAGCCCCCCCCACCACTACCTCACTTCACCACCTCCTCTTTTCAGTCTGCTTCTGGAGATGTGGAGCCTTTCGTGTTATGGTCCAACAGGGGGACAGTCTGATGAGCCAGGCCCAGGGAGGGGACACGGAGGCTGGGCTATATTTTCACCTCACTCCCCTCTCCTTCAACAGGGTGAAAACCAGAACACAAACAACGAGATTTTGTCTCGTGCATGAACACACACCGCGCATGTAGCGATTACTGAAGCCGAGTTTCATTGGCTACATTTGTGTACAAAGCTGAATGGCATATTTAAACAGTATGTGTATTTATTTTATTTGAAGATAATATTATCTCCGTGTGCTATGCAGCAGTTGTTTTGCGGGTGATCACTAGCAGACTGTGAACGCTCTGACAAAAACATTCCTGCAGTCCACCAGCAACTGAGTCTGCATGTAAATGTTGAATCAATCATGTTTGAGCTCCCCGGCTTGCAGTCCTCGGACTAATTGTTGCTGAGGGTTGAAATGCCACGGTGATTACAATGGTAATGGTCAGACATGAAGATAGGCAAGGTACAAAGAAGAAGTGAGAGACGTCAGTTGGAAAGAAAGCGAGAGGGAGATGGAAGGAAGAAGACATTGAGAAATCACGCCACTATTTTCATGACTTCCTGCCCAGGGCTCCTTACTCCATGCTTCTGTGACATATAGTGATGCGGATCATTTGGTGGTTCCTGCACACCCAAACTCCACACACACACACAGACACACAGACACACACACCTCCAGAGGTGTCAGAGAGGTCAAGATGAGAGGGTCCGCTGGGACAGTGGGGGCTGATGGGAAACAGACGCGTTCAATTGGCCAGTCGGACAGAGAGACGTGTTCATCAGGCTGTCAAGGCCAAACAGCCCACAGGGCCAGGGAGGGGCTGGGGGGGCAAGGGAGGGGCTGGGGGGGCCAGGGAGGGGCTGGGGCTCCAGGAGGGCTGGGGGGGGTTAGGTTAGGGGAAAGGCCAAGGCCATATTGGGACATACAGGGGAGCCAGACTTAAAACAACCTTCGGTAGTGGAATAGTAACATTTTAGACCTGTGTTCATACTTACTGAAACATTGACATACTGTAAAATTCAAATGTTTCAATATTCGTATCCTCTCTGCAGAGCTGAAACTCCTCCCTCTGCTCCAGTCATCTCCTTCACGCCGTCCTGACCCTTCGTGTTGTACTTGCTCCTATCCACCAGGGGGCTCTGCGCTGTGCTGCAGCCCGTGATAGCTTTAACAGGTGTGGAAGCGGGGCTGTCATAGCATCAGCATCAACCTCCCCATGCCTCCCAGTTTCAGGTCTGATGCGCTTGAGTGCCTGTCTTGGTGTTTCTCCATGTCGACCCGATCTGGGGAACTGTAAAACTCTGGCCCAGCAGATTTACATGACAAGTCCTACGGTAGTAGCCACCCCCCTGTCTTGATTATTAGATGGACTTGACAGTTGCAATCACACGGCGCTGCAGGGAGGCTGCTGGACATGTGTTTCGTGACTTAGCTGTGTTTGGATAGGAGGCCACGGTGCCAGCTCTTCCGTGTGCGTCCTTTTGTTTTTGGTACATGTCCTCCCTCTTTAGCTTCCTAATTTCCCCTCCACCTGTTTCTTCTTCTGAGAAGGCATCTGGGTAACCCAAGATGCCCAAAACAGTCTAAGATGTACATTTTATGAAAGACATAAGGGTGGGAGAGAGAGAGAGAGAGGGACAGACAGAGAGAGACTGATTGAAAGGCAGACAGAGACAGGCAGAGAGAGGAATAAAGGGAGAAAGAGAGGCAGGGAGAGGGAGAGAGAGAGAGACAGGCAGATAGAGACAGGCAGAGACAGGCAGAGAGAGGCAGAGAGAGGGAGAGAGAGAGACAGGCAGACAGAGACAGGCAGACACAGGCAGAGACAGGCAGAGAGAGGCAGAGAGAGAGGCAGAGAGGGGGAGGGAGAGAGAGAGAGACAGGCAGAGAGAGGGAGAGAGAGATTTCTAGTTCCTGGGATCCTGGAACTTTTCTTTTATCAGACTGAAATGAGAAGCATGATGATTGAATCAGTCTGAAACTACCCAGTGACAGACCTAGAGATGATGTGAAACTGGGCAGAACGGCCCCCATCCCCGCCTGTTCTGTCCATGGCCCTGCTTCTAATAAGACGCTCCCCTGCCTTCCATCTCATCAGCCACAACGCTGTTTGTCATCCGAGAGCTGCTCCAACAAGTGCTCTCATTCTGGCATGAGCCGCTTCCTTGCATCTTAATTGCTGCAGGTGTATGTCAGATTCAGTTAGCGGCGTTATGTCAACAACAGCCCCCTCGTCGTGGAAAGACCTCCCTCCCTCCTCCTTTTCTCTCTCTATTTCTTACTGCTGATCCAAAAGAGTCTCTCAGGGAGGGGACAGGGGCCTCTGTGGGACAGGGGGGAGGGGCCTCGGGGGGACAGGGGGGAGGGGCCTCTGGGGGACAGGGGGGAGGGGCCTCTGGGGGACAAGGGGAAGGGGCCTCTGGGGGACAGGGGGAGGGGCCTCTGGGGGATAGGGGGAGGGGCCTCTGGGGGACAGGGGGGAGGGGCCTCTGGGGGACTGGGGGGAGGGGCCTCTGGGGGACTGGGGGATGGAACTGAGCGGAAACCAGTGGAATGTCACACAGCCACATGGCTTTAGGACTGTGGAACTCCTGTAGAAACGAGACTGGAAACTGGACATGAAGGCAGATCTTGGACTTGGTAAGCATGTTGAGGAGGAACCCGTCTTCAGAAGGTGTGTCCAAGGCTCTGCATTGCTTGGACGTTCTTCTGACTGTGATGGGCCCTCTCTCTGTCTCTTTTTAATATCCCTTTGTCATAAAAAACAACAAACCTGGGTGTTTTCCCCATGGACTCGCCCTGCTAAGATGTGTGTGTGTGGGGGGGGGTGAGCTCTGCACTAATGAACACGGTTCTTAATGTGGGTCGTAAGCACAGCTGTTGAAGAGAAACGGATGGGTGTTTGTGTGTGTGTTTGTCAGTGAATGTTGTGATTATATGTCACCAGTGCTTCTTATTGTACTTGGGGGGGGACAGGGGACAACTAAAGGTTAGAAGTGCAGTATTCCTGGCTAACGCGGGGATATGGGGTCTAGACCCACAAACAACGGGGTGTGATCTCAAGCACATCTGCCAGGAAGAAAGGAGACACACTGCATGTTTATAAGCCCTTTCTGTGTGTTGCAACTCCACACACAAACACACCCACGCATACACACTCACAATCAGTCAGCTTGACTGCTGGCACAGACAGTTTTGGCAAATGTAGACGCTCTGGCAGCAGCGAAGGTGGACAGGTTCGTGCGGTCGACTCATTTGTTCAGAGGATCAGCCGATCAATGATTGGATTTAATTAGGCTTTTGTTTCAAGCATGGTTCCTTGAGGCTTAGCTTTGCAGGTAACACCCCTTCCTTTTTTCCCCCTCTTTTTTTCGCTCTCCTTCTCCCTCTCTCTCCTCCTCTTTCGTAGTCTTTCTCTTCCTCTCCAGTCTCCATTTCTCTCCTCCTCTCTCTCGTTCTGCTCGTGAGCACCCCCTAACCACCAAGCGTGCTTGTCCGTTGTTACGGCAAGGTCGCGTAGCCACGGTGATTGTGTTGCCACGCGGCCTAGAGGATGCACAGCTGTTTTTTTCTACTTCCTGTCGGCCCTGCTCAGAGAGCGGAGCAGGGGGCTCGGCCCCAGACAGCCCCTCTGGGAGACCCCTCCAAGGAGGAAGTCTTGCTCTCAGTGTGACGTGTCCAGACGCGGGGGCCCAAACGACTTCACAGCTGTAGGTCTCGTTAACAAACACACACACACGCACTCACAGTACCACACTCCAATCCCCCCATACAAACAAATACGCACACACACACACACGCACACACAAGCTCATCTCACTGATCTTCTCCAGATGCCCTCAGCGCTTTACAGTCTGCAGGTTAGAACAACAGATATCTTCATAGCTCCAGCTTTTCTCCCCTCCTCAAGGAGAACCAGCCTGGCTTGTCCATTCAACTCCCAGGCAGATAGAAGACTTCCACTGTAGATCTGTCCTCCATGGAGCCCTGGCTGTGGGTGTCGGGGGGGGGGGGGGTCTCACGCAGGGGGGCAGGCGCCTCCACCTCTACCTCAGACAACCACAGAGAAACCTGCCAGGCACCGGGAATGTAAACAACTTTTACTCTTCTTCCACCACAAAGGGCTCCGAATGGGGGGATGGGGGACTGGGTGGAGGAAGAGGAGAGGACGAGACGAGCTGTGGGCCTTTGTGTTGCATAAAAAAGTTGTGTCGTTTGGTTAGGTGGGCCTGTCTCACTCACCTGACTGATAGCATCTCTTGGAGGCAGGCCAGGGTGAGCTTTCACTTCCTCTTTCTTTAACCCTGTTTGCTCTTGTGGATAACTGTGTGTGTGGGAGCCCCACTTGGGGGGGGCCGGGGTCAAGGAGCAGGCAACCGGCCGGGCTGATGGACTATGGGAATAATTGACCACAACGTCAAGTGACCACTAGGAAGTGGTTGAGGCAGCTCAGACTAGACAGAAGTCAATGACCTAACCCTAACCCAAATGGAAGGATGTCTGAAATGGACAAGAAGCAAACTCCCAAACAGAACTCGTTATCTCGCCAGCAGCAGTCCCACACGCCTGTGCTGTTGTAGAAGCAACTGTCAGCTACAGTGGAGGATTTGCAGTACTCTCTGGAACAGAAAAAAGCTCTCTCCATTATTAAACTGACAAAGGTAACTCTGAAAATAAGGCTTCTCCTGACTGCTGACGCAGCATTGCAGTGTCCCAGCTCCATACTCTGCTGTAGTTGACAACAGTCTTGTTTTCACTGCAAAACACATTGAAGCTAAGCAGCATATTGAATCAACTGCAGACATTGTAAGGTTTGTACACAGCCAGGCATGGTTGAATTCTTGTCTTAGCCGTGAAGTACATTTCCAGGTCATAAACCCCTCAGCCAAACACACCAGCCTATCCAAACATACTAGCTAGCATGGATAGCTTTAACACACACACCTCTAAGCACCTGGTCTTGTGTGTTGTGTTGGCCCCTGCCATTCTACCCTTGTTCCATGGAACTGAGGTCAGCAGTGCAGAATGGAAGCCTTGGCTCCAGGCAGGGCATGAGACCAGGTTGGTGCTGCTCTGGATTTAGATCTCCTGCCAGCCTAAATGTGTGTCTGTGTGTGTCTATGCCGGTGGGTGTTTGTGTGTGTGTATGTGTTCCTAAGTGTGTGTGTGTGTGTGTGGGGGGGGGGGTGGGGAGTTGGGAAGTTGACCTGTGTGTGTTTTTCACATCTGCACATCACTTATAGGTGTTTACCCAGCAGTCGTTATTCATGCGAGAAAGGGCAGTTTGGAAGGAGGCTTTAAAGTGTATGACAGGACTGACATGCGAAGCTGACAGCGTGAGTGTGTGTGTGTGTGGGTGGGGGAGGGTTGGGGAGGGGGAGGGGGAAGGGGAGGGGGGGTGTAAGTGGATCCCCACATCCAAACAGCTTAATGGCTGAACATCTGAGGGTGGGGGGATGACTGGGGTGTGTGTGTGTGTGTGTGTGTGTGTGTGTGTGTGTGTGTGTGTGTGTGTGTGTGTGTGTGTGTGTGTGTGTGTGTGTGTGTGTGTGTGTGTGTGTGTGTGTGTGTGTGCTCCTGCAGTTCCAGGCCTGCTTGTTCTTTCTCATAAAATAGCAGCCCAGTGTCACAGGGTGAGAATGACAGGGTGATTGGCTAATCAGGTGAGCCTGTCCCAGATTATGTTAGCAGAACAGACCTAGCTTTACATGCTGTTAATAGTCAGGGCTACAGAGAATCTCTGTGGAATACAACACACACACACGTACAGACACACACACACACACACACACACACGTACAAACACAGACAGGCTACCACAGTTTGTAGGCGCACACTGCACACTGAAGATATGTAGGGCCATAATCAGAACATGGTACACTCATGCAGAGAAAGACATAGTCTGCTCTGATGACCATGTCTGATTATATCTTACATCTTTGTATCTGACTCATTGGGATGGCGATGCAGGGACCTTTGAAACAACATCAAACATTGTCAGCTGTCTTGCCTGATTTGGCAGTATATAGTTCAGTATGGAAACACTTTAGCTTTCAGTACTCTATATATATATTTATATCCCTCTGTGACTGAGATATAGTACAAAAAGGCTGATGCAAAAATAAAACCAGTTGGTTTTATAGGATTGTGGAGAAGATGCTAACTAGAAGTGATTTTTAAATATTGGTTATTGTTAAGCCAACTTTCTGTTGATTGTTGTGTAGTGAGGATCCAACCTTGTTTCTATGGTTTCTGAACCAGACACCATTAGACCCAGAAGATGTTGTCAGTCAAGTGAAGTCTCTCAGTCTCCTTTTGGCTTGGTTGCTTTATTAGTTGATGGCAAAACCAACTGCTTAAACTAAGAGACAGAAAAATACATGGCAGCTTAGCATATTTAATCAAGGTGAGCACTTTTAATTCCACTCTTAAGACGGGCTCAAATCTTTCGTTTCTTTCGATCCACCACAGTATTTCTGAAATGACTTTTTCTTTGATATTTTTGTGGAGATGGAGAGCAGCAGAACTATATTGGCTAACCTTTATTTATCCAGGCAAGTCCATTAAGAACATCATTCATAACGATGAGGCTCTGTTTGAAAATGGTGGAGATAGAGGTAGATGGAGAAGACAGTTTTCATGTTGGGAGTCCTGAGAGGGCTAAACCTACTTAGACAACTTCAAGAAGAAGGGTCTACTCAACAGATGCCGGAAGACCCCACCACCACCACCACCACCACACAAACTTTCAACAAATGATGAAGTAGAGGAAGAGATGTCCCATTAGAGAGCATTATGTGTTAGAAGTCCTTGAAATGACACTTACTGGTAGCAGTACTGTAAGTGGACCAGTGCAAGCCACTGTTATCTGAGCCCCTTCCATGTAGACCTACACGCACCCACACACACACACACACCTTTCTCTCGCAGTACACAGCCCACACAAACCCATCAATCTTTAACGAATCAGACATGTCAGAAACGTTCATGCCAGCCAGACCTCACCCCTCTGGTTAGCTTCTGAACACTGCGCGCCTACATCTTGGAACAATCCACAGACTTTTTCAAGCACAGAGGACCCCTAACTCCTCCTGTTAGCATGTTAGCCCTTGAACATTGGCCCCAGATGAGCTGGGACTCCGGGAAAGGAACCTCACAGACTCCTTACTATTCCCTGCCCCTGTAATGTCACTCAATGTTTCGTTTTTTTTTCATCCATCCCTTCAAAGGCACTTTCTCGAGGATTCTTGTCCCATGCCATCTACAAAGGAAGATAGCATTATACGTCTCGTACACTGTACATACAGTACTGTAGGCTGACTCCCTGCTCAGGAAAATCCCAGTATCCTTGGCGTTGTGTCCAGAAAGAGAAGGCGCCTTTTTGATGTTAGGATACAGAAGATGCATCGTGGATTTTGTTGTCATTCTGTTTTAGTGCACACGTGAATCTGTCTTGAAGCTGCTTTTCCCTGGATGGCAACAAAAGGCATTTTTTCACATTCAGGTCTCGAAAATCTCTGGTGTAGCTCCAAGATTATTATGCATAGATGTCGTCGTTTTTATTGGTGTTCAGGAGACAATGTTTCAGCCAACATGGATGTGGTCTTTAGAGGCCCCAGCAAGACCATTTAAGGAACACCATTACTTCAATGTTGTTGTTCTATCAATTTGTCTGAAGAAATGAATCCCACACATATTCACTGGCTTGGGACTTCCCTCAGCAGAGGAGACACAAGGAAGAGGAGGGCTGGCCGGGTTCACGTAGACCATTTATATCTCATTTTGTTCAATTTCTACCCTCATTATTCTCTCTAAGTACCCAAATTACTAGCTGGCCCCATCATAAAATGCAACCCTATCGAAAAGATAGGAATAGAAGGAGTAAATAGAAGAAAAACAAGCCACATAAAGAAATCATAAAAATTGTGGATAGATTTTTCTGGTGTGTATATTTATTTATAAACATCAGCTGCTTCAGATTTCCCCTCAGTTGAAAGCCCAAATTCAGGAGTGTTTGAAAACTGGAAACAGCTTTGGGTTTATTGGTAGTTGGTTTGGCTCCACAATACAGATAAGGAGGCCATGTTGTGGTGATTTGAAGGTATGAGTGGACTGTTTTAGATAGCGTGTGACTTACTGGAAACAGTTTGAACTGATTTGATGTTTAGAAGAAGAAAAATTTGGATTGGCACTCGTGCCAGATTATCAGATTAAAAGTAAAATCTAAAAAGCTTCACAAAACTCTCTGATATTCCACTTATAAGAGATGACAGACTTCCTCAGGTTTTTCACAAACTTGATCATATTTCCCATCACTCTACTGTATATATTGGCAATGTTATCTTGGTGGGAATTAACTGCAGTAGCTAGTATTGGTCAAGAAGTTCCTAGTGTTTATAAGTGGTTTGCTGAAATCCTCTTGGCTGAAATCGACATGAGTTAGCAGAGTTGTGGTTGGAGGAAGCAGCAGGAGCAGTGAGAGAAAACAACCTGGTTTTTTTCTTGGGTTGGGGGACAAGTGCCCCCCCCCCCCCTCCCCTCACGGCTCCTCTCTGTCTCTGGTCCGCCGTCTTCTCCTGCTAACAGACCTCTGTCTCTGCGTGACCACGTTGGTTAGGTGACGACAGATGGATTGCCTCGTTCCTCAATATCCTCTCATCTGTTAGGGAGAGTTTAAATGCAACTATGAACTTGGACCACTGTGTTCAATTGTGAGTTGGTTGAGGGCTGAACCACAGACTGGTTCAGCCCTCAGAGCTAAAGCCTATCTACGCGTTACCTCGGGGAGCTAACCTCAGGGCCATCTCTCCCCTGCCATGGCTGCTGGACTCTGGAGTCTGATAGAGTATTTGTCTTGGCCCAAACGGAAATGCAACGAGCCGTTTTAATGACTGTATAAGCACAACTTGGCCAACTTGGCCAAGGCTACTCTGTTCTAGGTGCTCAACAGAGGATTCGAGTCTCCTCTTTCAGATGGACAATCACCAACCAAATATATGTGTAGTGTTGGTTTGGAATCAAACCCACGAGGTAGCCTTGCCTGGTCCTGTGAGATGCTTTGGAGGCAGAACATGTGGTACATGTGGGGACATGTTAAGTAAAACACTGGGATCCAATTCTGAGTATTGCTAAATGATGTTGGTGCAAGAAAATTATCCGGGTTTTACTGGAATAAGCAGGCATGTTTCCGCAACAATTGGTCCACTTTCAGATCATGCTTTTGCCAGGCTTGAGGCTTGTAAATGATGCCTCAGCTAAAATGAAAGTAGACAAAACAGCACTCATTATATTTTGCACAAAAAAGGCGCGCAGAAATGTTCCAGTTTTATCAATGCCCGGCTGAAGCCTAATCCACCCAGAACCAACATCGAAAGAATTGCCAAATGTTCTTCTCGCCATCTCTGTGGAGGAGAAGTGGCTTCCCTTGATGGAGGCAGCACACAAGGAGGTAGAAAACACAGAGAAGTGGAGCTAAGCACAAAAAGGGGGTTGTAGCGTGACAGATGGAGTTCAGGAGTCGACGGAACCCGCAGAGTGATTAGAGATTGTTGTTGTGGTCTCCTGTGAGTGAACGGTTGGTCTGATGATTGTATGTCGTTTTGAAGGGGCTTGATAAGCACGTGAAATAAAACCACAGCCTCCTCTCTCTTTGTCTATCTGGCTCCGCTCTGCTCTCTGTGCGAGCGGTTCCAGCGTCTTGCTGTCATGCTAGACCAGGAGGGCCCGTGAGCTGGAAGGCAGCTGGCGGCCATGTTGAGTCCGGCTAGTGTGAGACTGGGGAATCCCCCTGTGGTGAGCGAGGTGGAACCATGTGTGTGGAGTGGTTCTGTTGTGGAGAGGCTAATGCGGCGCAGGACTGTGTGTGTACGTTTGTGTGAGCGTGTGTTTGCGAGACTGTACGTTATACGTGCCTTGTGAATGTTTGTGCAAGAGAGTGTTGCATCTGTGTTGCAAGCGGGAGAGGAATTGGATAAAGGTGTGTGTGTTTGAGCGTGTGAGCGGGTGTGTTTCTGTTTTTACGTGTGTGTGTGTGTGTGACGACCCCCCACTGAGGAGGGAAGATTCAGCCCCCGCTCAGCAGCAGGGCCAGTGGCTGTTGTCCTGACAACCTTTCATCCATCGCCACAGAGCGTGCTCAGTGCAGGGAGAGGAATCTTGATGTGTTTCATCTGCTGTGGCGTGGTGGACATGTACTGTCTCTGGGGACCACATTTCACAGATGTCATCTTCCAACTGGTAGTCTTCTGCTGCTCCTCGTGCTACCCCTGCTTTAGCAGTAGAGCAGGTCTGTTCTTGAGACAGGTCTGTTCTTGGAACAGGTCTGTTCTTGAGACAGGTCTGTTCTTTAGATAGGTCTGTTCTTGAGACAGGTCTGTTCTTGAGATAGGTCTGTTCTTTAGTAAGGTCTGTTCTTGAGACAGCTCTGTTCTTGAAATAGGTCTGTTCTTGAGACAGCTCTGTTCTTGACATAGGTCTGTTCTTGAGACAGGTCTGTTCTTTAGATAGGTCTGTTCTTGAGACAGCTCTGTTCTTGAGATAGGTCTGTTCTTTAGACAGATGCAGGATTATTCCCACAGCAGGCTAATCACAGCCCTATGCTCCACAGGTTTCAAATCTGACCCCTGAGGCATGTTTAACTTCATTCAAATATTGACTCACCAGCGCTGTGAGAAAGCTTATATAAAAACGTTACAATCCATTTGGCCAAGCAACAGACCCCCCATACTTGTCTGTGCAATACCCCAGACCTCCATATACATGGAAATACACACACACACACACACACACTAACCAGGCATCCATATACATGGAAGTACACACACACACACACCTGACCTATATATCCCACCAGTGTAAAATTGCACAACGGAAAAGAAAAGAAAAAAACGAAATAACTCTTACTGCGACACTTGTACTAACATTACTGTACCATTACCTCAATGTCCCCAACCCTTTCATAACCCTTCTCTGATCCTGCACTATTGGAGATGAGACAGTGTAGAGGGCAGGGCTCTAAATTAGCGATGACAAAGATGTCTGGGACAGTTCAACACAGACTAGATGTCTGGGACAGTTCAACACAGACTAGATGTCTGGGACAGTTCAACACAGACTAGATGTCTGGGACAGTTCAACACAGACTAGATGTCTGGGACAGTTCAACACAGACTAGATGTCTGGGACAGTTCAACACAGACTAGATGTCTGGGACAGTTCAACACAGACTAGATGTCTGGGACAGTTCAACACAGACTAGATGTCTGGGACAGTTCAACACAGACTAGATGTCTGGGACAGTTCAACACAGACTAGATGTCTGGGACAGTTCAACACAGACTAGATGTCTGGGACAGTTCAACACAGACTAGATGTCTGGGACAGTTCAACACAGACTAGATGTCTGGGACAGTTCAACACAGACTAGATGTCTGGGACAGTTCAACACAGACTAGATGTCTGGGACAGTTCAACACAGACTAGATGTCTGGGACAGTTCAACACAGACTAGATGTCTGGGACAGTTCAACACAGACTAGATGTCTGGGACAGTTCAACACAGACTAGATGTCTGGGACAGTTCAACACAGACTAGATGTCTGGGACAGTTCAACACAGACTAGATGTCTGGGACAGTTCAACACAAACTAGATGTCTGGGACAGTTCAACACAGACTAGATGTCTGGGACAGTTCAACACAGACTTAATGTCTGGGACAAAAAAGGTTAGCTGCGAGCCCTGGTATAGAGTCCTGACGTCTCAGTTAACGGCTTAGCTACCGATGCCAGGCTAGCTGGCTGAAGGTCTCAGGACGGAGTTTCCCAGTGTGGTAGGAGACAGAGAGGGATATCACTTCTATGGTGCACTAAACTGTACCTGAACATGTGACATAAACATCACGGTGGAGCAGAGCTGATGTGGAACTTAGTGATTCACTTTTGACACTCCACGCACTTGAGTTTGGTTCCACCCTTCCTCTCGTTTCCCTCTTCCCTCCACCCCTCGTTCCTGAGGCCCTCCAGCCACTGGCGGGAGTCCTTAGGGGACCATATCTCCACACTGAGAGAGGGTGTGCGTGTTTATTTTAATAGGTCCTCATCCGAGCGCCTTAATAAATCAACCTGCTGGATGACGTCATCATGGATGAGGTCACCTTGGCAGTGAAGACTGACCGCTGTCTGCGCCTTCTCCTTAGTGTTCCAGGGTGCTCAGGGGAAGTGTAGGGTGGGTGAGACGCACCACAGGGGCAAAGCAAATCGCTGTGCCTGGACACACACACACACGCGCGTGCGGGGTTTTCAAATATGCACGTCCATGCATCGATCAATCCATAGGTGCTGTTTCGCTTTCGATATGTTTTGGATATGAGGATTTCTCATGCCTTATTGCGCAGTATTAAGTGAAGTGTGACAAGAAAAAAAGCAAGGAGAGAGAGGTGAAGACTGCAGCAAAGGGCCCGGGCCAGATTTGAACCCCGTCCTCTGCGGTAAGGCCTCAGTGCTACATGGAACACACACTTATCCAGAGCCCCCCCCCCCCCCCCCCTTCAATGTACCTTGACCCTTGTAGCAGCTTCAACCTATGTTTCCTACTCTGCACTTTCTATCAGCTCTTCAAACTGTTTTGGGGCCCAATAGCAGGGCCTTCTGATCCCATCCTTACTTTATTTCCTACTTGTGTTCCAACTGTCGCTCCTATCACTGTATTACTGGACAAAAGAAGGATTCCGTTCAGGCGTCCCAGAGGGCAGAGCTTCTCGTATCTTTAATCTGATCTGTCTCCTCTACGGTCTTTATCTGGCTCTCTCCTATCTCTCTCTCTCTCTCTCCTATCGCTCTGCTATCTCTGTCTCTCTCTTTTTCCTATCTCTCACACATTTTGCCTTCACTGTCTCTCTCGCTCTCTCTCTCTCTCTTTCTCTCTCTCTCACACACACCACACACACACTTTCTCTCGGGTCAGATTGCACTCCGTCCACGTCCAGTGGTAGTTAAGGTGTCGCTAGGGACCGAGGGGTAACAGTTTATATTTGATCAATGCTAAGTGTCTGAGGCGCCTCGTGTAATGTCATCACGTTCCTGCGTCCAGCCCCTCAGAGGCCCAGTAAGCTGAGTGTAAACTTTCTCTGGACTCAATATGCCAGGCTGTTAAGGCGAAAATTAAAAGAGGGAAGTTTATGTTGGAACGCACACTGTAAGGTGATACCCCTCCATCTGTGTGAGTGACACTTTGAAAACAAACAGCACAGGCAGAAGGGTGCTCTACGATAGTGTATCTCTCCGAGGAGAGAGGTGGGAGGGGGTGAAGGAGGACAAAAGAAAGAGTCACAGATTGTAGGAGACGAGAGCAGGAAATGTTGTGTTTGTGCGGCACATGTTTTGTACAAATGGGAGGAAGCTTGGTTGTGTTGTGGGGTGTGTAGCACAGGGTGGTGTGTGTGTTTGGATGAGGGAGGATGAGGGGGGCAGTTCAGCCCAGACACGACGCCACACCACAGCCCCAGACTAGATCCAGTGCAGTTCAACTTTCCAGTCCATTAGAAAGCATATGGCAGTAAAAAAAAACAAAAAAACAGACAAAATCCACAAAATACTGTACAATAAAAATTAAAAGACAGTTTTACCGATGTTTCCACATAGGTGACTGTTATTTACTACTGGTAGCAATGCAGTGGGCAGACATTAGTGAACCGAAGGAGGAGAAATGTCTAGGAAAGGAAGAGTTCCCCTCCTCTATGTTGGTAGTATTCTAATGGTAGGGTTGTGCTCTTGCATTTCTATCTCAGTAGGGTACATGAGAGGAGCTCTTTGGAGCTGAAGATTACACCTATCTCATCTGCTGGGATCCAATTAGCCGTTGTCTGTCACATGCAGCCGTCTACTGTGCAGATAAGGACCCCAGTCTGAGAGCTCTATTCTGAACGTTGACAAGAGGAAAGAAGCTGCTTGGGAGGCTTGTCCAGGACGTCTTTTCAGTCCAACAACAGATCCGTTTGTTTGGAGTGTCGGGCTCCAGACCGGCTCCACACCGGCGTTTGTGCCAAACGTACGAGTGTACGGTGAAATGTTTGGATCCCTCATGCAGACACGACGCAGCACGCTACCAAAACAAACTCCCACCACCGCTGAAGTTCAGGACCTCTCTCCCTCCTAACCAGAGCTGGCAGACAGCGTCTCTCCATTCCCCTGGCCTTTATTTAACCTGATCTGTTCTGTCAGGAGTCATTTCGAGCCTGGCCAGAGCTTGTGTATCCTACTGGTCTCTGTCTCGTCAGTGTGGCTGAGAGAATGCTTTCACATCGTGGGTTGGAGAGGAGAGGACTATGAGGAAGAGGGTGAAGACATCGTCATTAACAACCTTGTCCCTGGCGGCCTGCTGTGTTAACGTCCTCACAACTAAACAGGGGGAAAAATATATTCTAGTTCTCTGGGCAGTGGGCTTAAACGCTACACTAATGCTGGTGTTTCTGAAGGGTCTTGTGTAGCTCTTAGAACGGTGTAACATTTCATCATGTTAATATGAGTACAAAGATGCCTCCAAGCTAGACCTTTTACAAAATCAAAATGTAAAATCCTCCCAAATACGTTTCGCTTTCTTGAGTCTAAATTACAATATTCCCAAATAGTCTTTTTTTTCCCAGGCCTGTTCTTTCTCATCACCTGTACACGCTGTCAAATGTAGATATAGGTGAAGATATGGATGTATTGGAGATATAACTGGATATAGCTTTATTCTGCCTCCCGTTCTCCAAGACAGTTTTCTTTGCCAGATATGTCACACAGATAAGAGTTATCGATTGGCTTCTTAGAGGGGTGGACTGAAGCAATGGAGCGCCATCTAGTGTTAGAAGTGGACTTCTGCAAAGCCTGTTTGCCCACCGATGTTTGAGAAAGTCTACAGCACGAGACTCACGGTCTTCAGAGGTACTCTTGATACAACAGAATCGAGTAGTAGTGAGGCCCCAAAACTGTAGTGAGGCCCCAAAACTGTAGTGAGGCCCCAAAACTGTAGTGAGGCCCCAAAACATCTAATACGTCTCTATAATAAAACCGTCGATGGTGTTATTGACCATTTTGTTTCCTGGAAGTTAAAGCTCTTTCACATTAATCATTTGGTGTAAAGACCCCTCTTTGGGAGATTTTAGCTGTTGATACCTGTGTACAGAGAAAGCACATATGGCACTTCTGTTTCAAAATGTGTTCAGGTGGTGGGAAAGGACACACACACACGTTCAATAACAGAGCTCAGAGCTGATTGGGATCCCAGGAGGCTCCCTGCCCCTGCCCATGTTGTTTTATATGCACACACACACACACACACACACACCTACACACTCCTCTCTGGTTGCAATTAACACATTCTCACAGGTTGTATTACATGTTAATGACCTGGATTCTGGTACATTGTCAACACTCCAGTGTATCTCATAAGGCAATTAAATTGTAAGAGGAAACCTTCTGGTACAAAACAATAACTTCACCCTTCTCTGGAAACTTCTAAATGCATGAACAACTGTCCTCTGCTTCCTCCATGACCTTGGTAGAAGTCCCTGACTCTGCAATCCTCCACAACCTCCCTTTCTCTACCTACCCTTTATCCATCTCTTCTTCCTTCCCTCTCTCTCTCTCTCTCTCTCTCTCTCTCTCTCTCTCTCTCTCTCTCTCTCTCTCTCTCTCTCTCTCTCTCTCTCTCTCTCTCTCTCTCTTCTCTCTCTCTCTCTCTCTCTCCACTCTCAACCTCTCTCTCTCTCTCTCTCTCTCTCTCTCTCTCTCTCTACTCTCTCTGTCTCTCTCTGTCTCTCCACTCTCATCCTCCCTCTCTCTCTCTCTCTCTCTCTCTCTCTCTGTCTCTCTGTCTCTCTCTCTCCACTCTCATCCTCTCTCTCTCTCTCTCTCTCTCTCCACTCTCATCCTCCCTCTCTCTCTCTCTCTCTCTCTCTCTCCACTCTCATCCTCCCTCTCTCTCTCTCTCTCTCTCTCCCACCCTCTCTCCATTATTAGAGTGAGGTCTTATGCCCTGGGGCCCCATCGTCTTAACAGCTCTCATTTTTACTAAATCATCTCTCTCCTCCACACCATATGCTCTCTCCTCATAACGCGCGTCTGTGAATTAGCAAGTCCTGTGATTTGTGAAGCTGGGTGATTGGATTGGAGAATTTTACTTTCTGTCACTTAAACCCCTTCTTTCTGTTCATCTTTTCTCACTATCTTTCGCCTGTTGAATGTTTTCATATCAACATTTCTTATATTTATTTATGCATTTTGTACTTCATGTATGGGTTTTAAGGTAGAGAGGGAGATGGAAGGCAGGTGAAGGATAGATTGCACCATTATGAATTGGACGTGAGCGCATTAATCATGTCCATTATATGGTCCTCATCATTAGACAGTATCAGATGCAGCTGGAGCTATGATGGTTTTGTACATTGAAACAATACTGCTGAGCGTGCTGCATTGTGATTATAGCCATCAGAGCATCATCTTATAGGGTGTGTCATTCCAAAAAACATCCATCACTCCAAGCATTAGCTAATGGCTTTTATTAGCCAGTAAGATCATTGAGTTAAATAACTGTCCATTTTCTTGGGAAACCTATTTCTTTTACTGGAATCAAGAACCCCCATGTAAAGTACAGTATTTTCTAGCTGGAAAACAAATAAATCCTTATATGACGTTTATAAACGTGCATATACCATACAGTTACAAATCCCAGGCTTACCTGAGAACACAAAACACGTGCCTGGGTGTCAAAACCTCCCGAAACACGATCCCATCCCAGTCAGCTCTCTTCACCAAATGTTTACCCTTCTGATTTTTAAATTGTGAGCAGTCGTGAGCTCTCTGCTTGGCACAGCGGACTAGGAATTCTGACCAAGATAATGATCACTGAAGGGTCTAAGTTAGATGCCTCGTTGAGAGAGACCAGACAAGACCACCATATCCCCACCCTCGCCCCAAACACTACCACTGCCTCTACTCTTATCCAATCATCTCTGACATTGACCATTCACTGGCTCTAACCTCATTATGGCATTTTTAAAGAGATTAGGGACCTTAGACTAACCAAGATGCAACCAAACAGACCATTAGGAAAGCTTGATTCAGTGTCTGAAAAAGGTTGTGAAGAATGAATAGAAAAATGGAAATAATGTCAGCCAGTCCCATGCATATTTGTATTTAATTGACACAATGGTACGGTCCTAAGTATTTGACCTGTTTGGGCTTTTGTCACTCCCGCACCTGCCAGTGACTCTGTATCAGAGCCCATTGTGCACTGTTACATGACCTTCAGCACTGTTACATGACCTTCAGCACTGTTACATGACCTTCATACTGAAGGACAAAGGTTCACATACTACATGGTTCAGACACAAGACCACACTACCACGCCCCAAGCAGAACTCATATGATGACAGCCATAGTTTTATTCACTTTAGTTGCAACAGCAGCGGTAGTGGTAGCATTCACACACACACACACACACACACACACACACACACACACACTTCCAGCTGAAAACATCTGCAACATCTGAACAACTGCAGGTCTGTGTTGCCACGGAGACCATGTTGTAAGCTGCAGGAGGTCCTATTAACTTATAGAGCTGTGAGATGTATTAGAACATTCCCATTCCCATCATCCCTCGCCCTTACCACACACACACACACACACACACACACTATCTTATCCATGCCCTTTCTCTGTCCCTCTCTCTCTCTCAATCACACACACTTGTAGAAAACATGTATAATAGACCCCTCACGACTGATCTCTCCCATTTCATTTATTGGAGCCAAGTACTTAGATGCATAATGAAGACTTACCATCCTGGGGTCAGCTCTTTCACCCCCTCCACCCTTCCACCAGCCCTCCCACCCACTTAGCTGTTTGACCCCATCCACCTTCCACCAGCCCTCCCACCCACTTAGCTAAACATCTCCTCGTTCCCGTCATCTGATTAGCCACAACATCCCGTCCCTACTTGGTCACCCCTGGCAGGTTCATTAGGTTCCTTTGCCTCACTGCTGGCTGATTCACACAGCAGATTAAGGTTAGGGTTCTAACAGTATTCAAATGTAAACGGTCAAGATTAGTCTTATAAAATGGCGAAAAGCGGACATTTGTATCCTCCTGAGGTCTCAGATTGTCTGTCCGTCCTTGTGTGGTCTTTTCATCCATTATGACTGACATTTTATTACGATCATAACTGTCCAGGAGAGGCTGCAATGCTGCTTGGCCCCAACCGGCAGAAGAACATACCGGAGAGAGAATTCAACCAAATGGCAGAAGAGAAATAAAATTGAATTAACCAATAACAAATCACCCCGCGTACCCATCCCCTCCTAATATCCTTCTTTTTTTTCAGTAACTCATCTGAATTTGTTCAACGTCTTTCAGGCATGGAGCCAGAAAGGCTTTTACATCCATAAAGGGTATGGATCAGGGTAAATCACATTAACCTGTCCAATTTAATTAAAGTATCGACAAAACATAATAGATACTTACACGGGGTTGGAAAAAAAAGAAACGGAAGAGAAAAAACTATTTCCATTTATAATTTCCATCTAGTCTAGCATTTTCAGGGGCCGCTGTGGAATGTCCATGGCCTAAGTAGGGCGTTTTAAACACCCATGGGAGCATTTGAGACCATTTATGATGATTTAGACGCTGACTTTTTTTTTTCTTTTTTTTTTTGTTGCAGTTTTATTTTTTCTTTCCCTCCGTGTCGGAGGCGAGGCGAGGCTGGTTGGGTTGGTGTAATGAAGCGAGCAGACGTCCTGGTATAGCCTGCGTCAGCGCTCACCGCACTGCTGTGATCAATAGTGGAATATTTTTATTCATAAAGCGGAGAGTTAATTAAATCAAGGAGTCTTTGGGATGGGTGTTCGACACTGAGCAAGGGCAGAGTAGAGAAGCTGGCAGGAGCTGCATACCAAGTCCACGGCAACCGCCAAGATCTGATCAGCAAACCATTTTGACCATGTACAAATGGATGCTTGTCTATCTCTCCCTCCATCTTTATATGCATCCCTCTATCCATCCCTCCTCTCAAATGCTCTGCGATACTTTCAAATGTCAGTCAGAGGACAGTGTAAGAGAAGTCTTAACTTAATTCACCAGCGCAACCCTAAGAGAAACTTCTAAGCAAATACAAAATAATAATCCAGATTGCTGATGGATAACAAGCTGTACACTGAATATGCCCACACCCCAGAGAGTGGGATTTACATTTGATTTGCCAACTTCCACAATAAAATCACCACTTTAAACTCCACTTTATAAGGGATAGATTTTGTGAAATGTAGAATGAAAGCAACAGGGAATACCACAGTCCTCTTGGTGTATTTCGAGAGAATTACTGGATTGGAGAGGGTGGATATATCTGAACAACAGGCTTGTGTTTGTATGGCTCCACAGAGGCATCTTGCCACAATGTTACCCGATTCACAGACCACACAAACAGGCGCACACACACACTTACGTACACGAGCTAGCATGTTTTCCTGTCCTCTCTTACTCTCCCAATGAAAACCCTCATTCACCCAGCCTAAGTAAGAGCTACTGTCATCCTAAAAGCCAATTACAGTAGAAACCCTCTTTGAGAGGAGTAGGAGGAGAGAGGAAGGGTGGAGCAGGGGAGAGGAGAAATCCAGAGCACATTGCCGTTCCAATCATCGCCATAACCCCAGCTATAAAACACTGTAAAATGAGCCAACCCCAGATCAATATTTATTATTCTCTTTATACATCTTTATTGAGTAATGTTACACCCATCCAAAGACATAGAGAGGATGAGAGGACTCTAATAACACAGTAGAAATGGGGATAGGGACACTAACTGTACAGCTAGCCCTGGCTTTGAAAGAGAGAGAAAAGAAAATGAGAATGGGGAGGGGGGGGGAGAAAGGGTCACCGCTTGAAGGTGTCTCAAGTTTCATAAAACAAAATGTCTCCTTTTCTTTGTCCAGGCCTCAAGGGAGGCGTGGGTGGGGCTCCTCTCTACCCACATTAGAGCTCTCCCGCCTTTCTCTCTTTCGGTAGTGAAAGATGCCAGAAATGTTTCATTTTTCATAGTCCTGGAAGCGAGGCTACTGTAGGAGCTGGTGAGCGGTAAAGAGGTTTGGCACCTGCAAAAACGTGGCTGTAACCACGCTAGGTCTTGGTCACCCGCACACCCTCTGGTGACGCCCCTGCCTGACAAGGGGCATATGGAATACAACATAAACATGTGGTTTGATGTTTTGATAGGCTCCAATAAATCTGATACATGTCTAATCTACTGTTACTGCTTCGAGGCCTGGGTGTTCCCCCTGGCGGATTCTTATTTCTAAATAGGGGACACGTGCAGGGAGACAAAAATGACAATGAATGGGATGTTTTCTGTTCCCACTCATCCAAACGCATACACACGCACAGCTTGGAAAACATGCATTAGATGGCATCTATGAAAGGTTGAGTGAAAAGACATGGGCAGCATTGTAGAGGCACTTCAATACGAAATGTGGCTTCATTCCTCTTTTTCTGCGGATCACAGGATGTATATCGAGCCGTGTGTGTGTGTTTTCCTTGCGAGAAAATGTGTGTACAGCACTGAATAAAGGGTTAAATGTAATATTAAAGCCAATGGGGGTCAACCTGGCTAGTATCATTCACTTCAAATGAATAATGTAATTTAATATGGTGGACAGGCTAGCAGTGTCTGCTTCAAGCTCCACTCCCATCTCTCTTTCCTCTGGATGGGAGCAGGGTACAGCAGGTCATTCTACCCACTGTTTGAGGTGGAAGGAGAACATGGGTCTGGTTTCAATCTGCAGCGGACTTTGCAAGGTATCATGTTTGTATTGACCACAAGATAGAATGTGGAATTTTGTATTATTGTGTGTGGCAATAATTGACATCATTATTTTAAATAATTTTAGTTGGAGATCCTGAACAGTGTGGTTTCACACGCTTTAGTCAGAGTTTTGCAAATTGTGTATTTGAATTTGGAAAGGATGTGTGTGTGTGCTTGTGAGAGTCCGGCATAACAATTCCTTTGACAAGCCTTGAAGTGCAGTCCTGCCTGACAGGAAGTGCATTAGGAAATTCAGTTAGGCATGCAGATAACAGACCTGACACAGGCATGCTCTGGAGAGGGTGGCTGATGGGTAATGTAGTTAGACAAGGAGGAAACCGCACTGGACTGCAGTACAGTTCCACCTAAGAGAAATATCAAGGGAAACATGAGTCCTTCCTAAAAGATGAAGAAAATAAATGGTCAGATCTAATCATGGATATAGCATTGATCTGAAGTTAATTTTTAAGATCAAAGATATTTTTTTTAAATAACATTTGATAAATTACAGACTTTTTAACACCTCTATTCCAACCAGAACGTTCTTCAATGATTAGAAACGCTGCTAATCAGAGCATAGCTACAGCAGGAGGAACTCTCAGCAGACCTCCAAAAAAGAACTGTGTCAAGGTATATCTTTAGCTCTGAGCATGACAGTGACCTGAAGCACACAGACCAGACAGCTGAAGGGGCTGCTGGGCAGGTTCTTGAACATCCTTGAGTTGCGCCGTCAGAGCCCAGACTTGAGTCTCATAGAGAATCTGTGGAAAAACCTGACGAACCCTTCCAGTCTGGGAGGAAGAATAGGGGAAACTTCCCCAATCCAATAAGGCTGCCCTAACTGATGCCAGAGCACCTCTAAAATAGAGGGTCAGAATACTAATACTACTGTCATATGAGCTGTTAGCTACTGAATGACCAACTAGCTTGGTATAGGGGAATGTCAAAATGGGTGAATATGCGGTTTAGGTGATGATATTCCATGCTTGATCAACGCTGTTCAAAATGATTGGAAAAATAGTAAACATATTTTATTATGATATTTTAATATGTAGGACGAAAGGGAAAAGGTAATTATGGTATAGCCCATTATTATAATACTCCCTCACCGCAAAATGTAAAGTATATTTTTATTAAACATTTTGAGGAGGTTAAAATGTAATGTATCTCAGCCAATATTTGTACACATTTCCTCAAGATAAAGTGAATGTCATAACATTGGATGTCAATATCTGTGTATTGGGCTACTACACCTTTCTGGCTAGCAGACCTTAAGCCTGCTTTGTTGTGCGCTGTCTCTATGTGCTCGTGACTGTCCTGTACATGGTGTGTGGAAGCGGTTTGTGTCTTTGTCTTGTATAATGCGGGTTTCCGTGTGTTCGGCCGCCCCTAGGACGTTTCCTCCCCGCAAGCTTGGCTCTGATACCCTTGAATGTGTGTTGTTGCTAGGCTTTTATCAGTAATATGTTCTGGTGCAGTCTGGTTGTCTGGGCATGGGGCCTTTAATGGAATCAATAGGAGATTTATAGCTGCCTTCCTGGGAATTAGAGAAGGGGGAGGGCCAAAGTAAAATAAAATTAATGAAATTTGCAAGCAGATTGTCAGTGTCAGGAGACTTGTGGACTCCCACCCCTCCTCCTCGTTTAGCGCGTGTGCGTGTCTGTGCGTGTGTGTGTGCGTGTGTCTGTGTCTGTGTGTGTGTGTGGGCTGGAGGGATATTAGGGTGTTTGCGGTTCCTGTGCCCTTTTAAGCCGGCAAAGCCGAAGCCAATATCTGCCAGATGACAGTATCCTTGTCTCTGAATTGCGGGTACTGAATCACCTTCAGTAACATAAGACAGGGAGGACACACGGCACACAGCTGGTCACAAGACCGTGTGATGTTCGCAGGCAGATCACTGGACAACTGAACAACTGTTTGTTAACAAGTGTTTGTTAGCCACCTATCACACAATATTTAGAAGGAGATAAAAAAAATATGTAAGAGTGAAGAACACTTGGATTGGGAAGCACTTTTAAGAGGCAAAATGTTGTGGTCTATTGCTACTAGGGAGTAAGCCAATAATTATAAATATTGTCGTCAAACAACTATTACACACATTTATTGTATATGTGGTTTTGATACAAGAAATACACCAAAAATATACCGTTTGTTTTGTTAGGTTTTGTCACTGCAGCAGCAAATGGCTTACCTTATGGAAGGACAAAAGGAGTGAGAGGGAGGGAAACAGAGAGAATGTAGTTTAATTACCTAACTCTATCCTTATTAGGCAATAAAAAAATACTACACAGTAAACAAAACAATAAAACATTAATGAGCAAAAAGTCCTTTTAAACTCCCAACTTCTCCCCATTGACCCATACGTAACGTATGAATTTTCCACCTGCCAGACATGAAACATTCAAACAATCAGGCTTTGACTCAGAAACAATAATTAAAGAGGGAGAGAGGGAGAGAGAGAGAGAGAGAGACAGAGAGAGAGAGAGAGAGAGAGAGAGAGAGAGAGAGAGAGAGAGAGAGAGACAGAGAGAGAGAGAGAGAGAAACAAGATTTCATGATTTCGTCTGTTTTGCATTGACGTTGTCAGAATGGGCCGGAGATGAAAGAAGGACTGTGAGTGTTAGTGGGACATCCGGAGGTATAAACATCCATCACATATTCTACGGCTATATTGCAAATTAGAAGCATCGCGTTCGAAGTTATGCTTCTCAAATGTTGGCCTTCTTTGGGGATGATACGAACCACACACTTTGAGTGAAGTACTCACAAGAACTGCATGCTTATACAAGTGTACACAAAGAAGCATGCTTTTCATATTAAGTCAAGGAGAAAACTCCAGCCTCACATCGCTTTTCAAATAAAACAGGCCCAGCTAAGAAATGATGGATATTGAACACGTCAAGAGCAATAAACCAAGGTTAGTTAGAAATCCTTTATCGTTATTCTAAACACAGCACTCTAATTAAGATCTCTTGCGTTAATTAAACTTGACTTGGCTCCCACACCCAATTTACATACATTGAAAGGGTGAGGGGGAATCTCATATTTCATAAGAGGTGGAAAAGAAGGGGCGTTTCTCTCATTCTTTTCTTATCGACGGATGTCGGTGTAAAAATGGAGAGAGATAGGGGCTGACAGAAACAGAGAGCATGTTTGGATCCATGCTTGATTGTGTCTTGTGATTGGTTGTATTAATGTTGTCAAGGTCACGCCCAGCCGAGGTCTCCTGTTGTAACATGTTACAAGACGGCATGACGGGCAGGCAGACATCCCTGATTAGGCCGATATTCCAGACTTCATTTGTATCCTCCCGGCCAAGTAATTGCATTCTGGTTTTCAAATTATGTTTTGCAGGCAGGGCTCTACAAACAAACAAGCCTAATAAAGTTTATCCAAAACCATTGTGACACAACCAATGTGCGAGGGCCGGCAGGCTTGTAATGTGTGTGTGTGTGCGTGTGTGTGTGTGCGCGTGCACGCACGCTTATGTTTAGCGTTCTCAAGTTACTCAAAACGAATTTGATTGCTTCATTTTTCCTGGAGAATAATGAATTTCTCGTGGAGGGCTCAACAAAAAGATCTAGAAATGTTTCTTCCATTGAAAACACATTTTAGAGTAGAAGATGCATGGAGAGTAAGGTAAAAAATGACGTTTATGGTCTATTGACCAATTACACTTGTGACTTCAAAGAGGACCTTCTTTACTTGGCAGCAGAAAGCTGGCACCTCTGTCCGCATGCTCTTGACACACACACACACACACACACACACTCACACACACACACTCACACACACACACACACACAGAAATAAATACACACACAATCTGAAACCTGTCATGTCTTCATACAAACATTCTTTATTTCCTGTTTTCCAGAGACCTGAGTGAGAACCAGATCCAGGCGGTTCCACGCAAGGCTTTTCGTGGGATCACTACTGTCAAAAACCTGTAAGTACCTAAACCCTCCAGTCATACCTCTCCAATCACATTCTTCCTTTCCCTTAAAGCAACTGAATTAGCAAGCATCCATTTTCTTATGCCAAAAGGACACAAACACCTGGTCATGTTTGACTGTTCTGGCTGAGGGGAAGGACTTCCAGACTGAATTTGTCTGAACAGATGTCCAGTGTTCCCATCAGTCACTTAGGACCTGCTAATCTGCTAATGGCCAATGCATCAATCTATGGTCTGGCTGATTAAGATGTAGGTTTTTCTGCTTTGGCAAACATGTCAGTTCTGCTAGTCCTCTGTTCCTCAAACAGATTTCACACAAATGAAAGAAAATAGTTCAAATCATTTTGGGGGGATTTCTCCTCAAAGATACAATATACAGTTGAGGTTCAAATCCTTCATACTGGAGCTCTACAGTTTGCCTCAGTCTTTAGTGGAACACATGTCTTCATTTCACTGCACAATTACTAGGTGATGGAACTGTGGACCTGGGCGCAACAACAAGGGATTTCTCCCAGCCAATACCACCAATCAGTTTACCAGAACAATAAACAAAATGTTGCCCTCCCTCTAAACCTCCTTCTCCTTCTTCTCCACCATATGGTCCAGACCCAGCCTTATCACTGACTCACTGCAGTTAATAGGGAAATGTCTTGAAAGTGTTGTTAAGCTGGAGTGTAATGATCCAATGTCTGTTTGGAGTTAAGGATCAGTGCCAGAATGCGGGCTGGCTCGGGGGAGGTCAGTTCCCAAGGCTAGCTTTCAGGCTGGCTCTGGGTGGCTTCCTCTCCTATCTGATCCACTCTCCCTTTCATATGAGCTACATTCTAGACTGGCTTTCTTCCTACATCCCCTATCAGTTTTGAATGTCTAGGAAGAAGAGATAGGAGGTAGCAACATGTGGAGAGTAGTCATGAGAAAAGAATTACAAGTCCTTTTCATCCAGTTCGACTGAGGGTCATTTGTCAAATCAAAGCCCTTTTTTTTCCCAAGCAATGTCACAGAGGGCTTCACACATGCCCATCGAGCTGCATGAACCTGAGGGTCATTCGTGGTAGTGGACAGTCCATCTGAAGCTACTGGTGAATTACAACAGCGTTTGCTGACCTGCGTGTTAGTGAGCAACGGCCAAGATATAAAATATGTGTTTGACTTCAGGTGGCCCTGGCTGTTTGGCTGTGTCTGTCTGACGGCCCTATGGTGGAAATGAAAGAGACTTTCTGGCCCAGATTAAGCAACACAGGTTGGGCCAGTGATGCATCTCTCTGTAACTTCACCTCTGACCCAGCCCAGCCCTTAGCTCTGGCCCATTCCTCATTCTGTACAGCGCTTCTAGTCCTTGGCCTCAACCTTGGCTCTCACACAAACTCTCTGAAACAGACTGAAGTGTTGATGTACTGTAGTCAAATAACGTCTCAAGATAATTAGATACAGTTTATGGGCAATAAAAAAAATAAATAATAATTTTTGAATAATTAAATGAAAAAAAAGAATGATTTGTATTTAAATAAAACACAATGTCCCCTGAATCCAAGCCTTTTGAAATGGGCAGATTCTTTGGGAGGTGTTTGTGCTGTTTCTGGCCTGCGGAGGTAATGACAAGAAGGGTGCCACAGCACTGGTCCCAGGTCAGAGTAGCAGAAGATGACGACTGCAGCACTGGTCCCAGGTCAGAGTAGCAGAAGATGACGACTGCAGTGCTGTCGATGGATGTGTACACTGCGCGATTACATCTCAATTATTTTTGTTTTTGTTGTCGTCTCTCCTCTTTTAAAAAGTTAAACGTACCCATTGACAAAGCTACAAACGTGTATTTGATTTGCAAAACGATGCATGGTGCATGTCAAATATGTTTTATACGTTATATAGCGTGGTGAGCAGCCTCGGGTGTCCGTTGTCTCCTTCCCAGGATACACGCAGCCTGCAAGGTGACTCCTGATTTATTAGCTCAAAGGCTCGGCTTCTCCATTTTCTCGAAGAAAAACTTCAGACAGCTTCCCTGTAGGCTCAGCCATTGATTTTCTCACGTGTTCCCCTCTCTCTCCCTAATGCCCCTTTTGTACAGGCTACTGTAGGGACACTGCGCTGCACCCAGGGGTAAACACACACACACACACACACGTACAAACGCACACTTGTGGTCATGTGTACACACACACACACACACACCCTGGTACATGAACACATGAAAAAAAACATGCACACAATCACTTTCCCATACAGACCAATGCAAACACACACTCATCTCACCCTGGGATCCTGAAGCAGCTTATTTGGACTCTGAACGGCACTCTTGAGTGGCATTTACTCACTCCGCAATTAGACTGCCTGCCTTTTGTTCAAAAAGACAAGAAACTGGCAAGGATGATTGGCAAAGCCTGTTACTGAACCAGGGAGACATCCCACAGGTCACGTTTATGTGTATGTGTCGGAGAGACAGAAATTGTGTGTGTGTGAACCTGGGATGTTGAATTGCACTGCTTGCTGGGTGCTGTCATCGTGTCAGCTCCTTCCGCAGCCTGCTGACTATCAGACATGTCAGTCACAAACACAGTCTGTCCGTCAATCGACTTCATTCAATCCATGAAGAAGCCCCCCTTCTCCCCCAGCCCCTAGCCAGCTTCCCGTAGCCTCCCTCTGTGCCTCCCCCTTGCCTCAACCTCTCCTCAATCACTTTATGCTTTCTATCACTCCCATGAAAGCTGAGAAGGACCCAGTCGTCTTTACACGCCTCTCTACAAAGTTCCATTCTCTTCCTGTTCCAGCCTTCCTTGGCCCCCACTCCTTCCATCTTCTCCCTGCTAACCCCCCCCATAACCCCCCATCCCCTCCATCTTCTCTCCCCTCCATCCTCCCTCCCCTCCTCCCCTCCCTTCCCCTCCCCTCCCCTCCTCCATCCTCCCCCCCTCCCCTCCTCCATCCTCCCTCCTCCTCCCTCCCTCCCTCCACTCCTCCATCCTCCCTCCCCGCCTCCTCCCTCCCTCCCCTCCTCCATCCTCCCTTCCCTCCTCCATCCTCCCTCCCTCCCTTCCTCCATCCTCCCTCCCCTCCTCATTCTCCCTCCCTTCCTCCATCCTCCCTTCCCTCCTCCATCCTCCCTTCCCTCCTCCATCCTCCCTCCCCGCCTCCTCCCTCCCTCCCCTCCTCCATCCTCCCTTCCCTCCTCCATCCTCCCTCCCCTCCTCCATCCTCCCTCCCCTCCTCATTCTCCCTCCCTTCCTCCATCCTCCCTTCCCTCCTCCATCCTCCCTCCCCTCCTCCATCCTCCCTCCCCTCCTCCATCCTCCCTCCATCCTCCCTCCCTCCACCCTCCCTCCCTCCCTCCCCTCCTCCCTCCCCTCCTCCCTCCTCCCTCCTCCATCCTCCCTCCCTCCCCTCCTCCATCCTCCCTCCCTCCCTCCCCTCCTCCATCCTCCCTCCCCTCCTCCATCCTCCATCCTCCATCATCCATCCTCCCTCCTCCATCCTCCCTCCCCTCCTCATTCTCCCTCCCTTCCTCCATCCTCCCTTCCCTCCTCTATCCTCCCTCCCCTCCTCCATCCTCCCTCCCTCCCTCCCTCCCTCCCTCCCTCCCTCCCTCCCTCCCTCCCTCCCTCCCTCCCTCCCTCCCTCCCTCCCTCCCTCCCTCCCTCCCTCCCTCCCCTCCCTCCCTCCCTCCCTCCCTCCCTCCCTCCCTCCCTCCCTCCCCTCCTCCCTCCTCCATCCTCCATCCTCCCTCCTCCTCCCTCCCTCCCCTCCTCCATCCTCCCTCCCCTCCTCCATCCTCCCTCCCCTCCTCCATCCTCCATCATCCATCCTCCCTCCTCCTCCCTCCCTCCCCTCCTCCATCCTCCCTCCCCTTCTCCATCCTCCCTCCCTCCCTCCATCCTCCCTCCCCTCCTCATCCTCCCTCCTCTCCCACCTGGGTGTCTCTCGTCCCTGGGGGTTGTAAAACGCTGGCCGCTTCATGCTCTCCTAGCCTGGAGGCTGTGCCAGCTCGCTGTTTGTTTGAGTTATGTCCGGCACGCTCAGGGGTAAGTTAGTTTGAGTTATGTGTGGGGGCACTTACCCTGGCATACGTAGCTTGCTTTAAGACCTGCTCATACCAGTGGACGTGTTGTTGCAGATGGCGGCGTTTAGCCTTTGATGTTACGCCCTAATCCCAGCGTCCCCCTCTCAGCATGGAGACAAAACCGTTCCACTGAATGCTCTCTACCTGCACACAACAAGCCCTTCTCACACTTTCATCCACATATCCGTAGGTGTTCCATTTAGATTTTTCTAGGCGTACGGATTATGTAATATTACTGTTGATGGGGAATCTTGACGCCTGCTTTGTGGTGGCCTTTCATGAGTCAACGCCCATGTGACTGGGCTGGATAGATGAGGAGCGGGGCAGGACGTCATCCGGCCGGCCGGCCGGACAGAGAGGCACCCAGTGTGGAGGAAGTGAGGAGAAAGAGAGAGTCATCAGGTCCATCCATCTCTGTCCTCCCTCTGTCAGTCCTCTGAGACAGAGGAACAGTCACTCCTGTCCTCTCTCCATGCTAATCAGAACACTGGAGCACCATGATTTATCCCCAGCTCTCCTTTGTGCCCTTCCTTCCCTGCTGCACTCTCCGACACACACACACGCTCGCGCACACACACACACACACACACTCTGACAGTGACAGATATTCAAAAATGGGTGCAGAGACATGGACAACACATGCACAGCGCAGGCACGCAAGTCTACGCGCCAATGCAGACAGTCACACATCCTCTGGGAGAGCTGGCAAACACACCCACACACACACACACACACACACACACACACACACACACACACACACACACACGAGTCCACGTAAGACATGCAGTACACACATACACCACACTAATCTCATGGTGTACACATTGTCATCGCTGATGAACATCCATCCCCCCACTTAATCAGTCCCCGTTTTAGTTTTCTGTCTAAGCTGATAGTTTATTAGAACATCTTTCTCTGTGCGTGTGTTTATGCAGAACATGTGTGAGATCATTTTGGCGTTTGTGCACGTATTTGTGTGTGTGCCTGTAGGTCCACCATTGCTCTCTGTTTTCTCCAGTCTGTTTTCATGCTTCTGCAGATGGGTTAGAGGCAGCATAGGGGCATTAAACTGCCAATAGTGCTTATGGCTGGGATGATTGAAGAGCCAACGTAATTGGATTGAAGGAAATTAAATTTGGGATCTCTATTCACGATCACCACCAAACACGCGCGCGCACAGACACACACGCACTAACGCACGTACACACTAACACACATACACAAATAGCCCTTGTCATTACTTTGGATTGATAGAAGTCATGTTAATCATTGTAGCAATTTAAATGTGCAAAGCTGTCAGAATCTCGATGAAAACTTAACTTTGAAACAGCAGAAAGCAGCGTTTCTTTTAAATATCGGACTGTGGTGCAGTTAACATATTACTTCAGGCCTAAATGATGTTTTAGTTAATTAAGCCAAAGCAAGATTTCCATTCCTTTCAAATCCCAATAGCTGTGTTGAGAGTGTGCCTCCGCTTGGCTTTTATTCCATCAGTTGTAAAGTATCTCATGGGTCTTAATTAGTAGAAGGATTAGAGATCGAAGAGAGTGGAAAGCTGCAAATGCTACATGATCAAAAGAAAACTAATCTTGGATGACAGTCTACCTTGTTCTGTCATTTCAAAATAAAATATTTTTGACATTTTGGGTGAACTATCCCTTTGTGTGACAGGACAGCCATTCAGTATGTTCCTCTCGCACTCTCTCTTTCACTCTCTCTCTCTCTCTCTCTCTCTCTCTTTCACTCTCTCTGTCTCTCTCTCTCTCTCTCTCTCTCTCTCTCTCTGATCTCCCATGAGGAATCGCTTTTCTCTGCTGAGCTGATAAAAGGATGTCGGAAACCAGGTGCCTCACAAGAGAGAGAGCTTGGATTAAAAAGAGTGAAGAAGGAAAGAGGCATTAGGAATAAAGAGATTGCATTTAGAGAACCGGGACTTCACTCAAGCAAAAAAACAAATCAAATGTCAGGTATTGTCAGCTAAAAGAGGGATTAGGGCTGAAGATACGCCGAGAAAACAGATAGAGGAGGAGGAGCAGGAGTAAAGACAGACTGATCTTTTTCTTCCGTTATGGCCACTGGCGGACAATACATACACGCTGTCTGTCTGTAACAGGTTAAATGTCCCGCATGCCTCCGCTGCGACGCAGAGGTACCAGTGAGAGAGCCCTCCGACTGTCTGCCCTTTGGATCCAATCATCTTCCATTCATCTCGCTTCGGAGAGAGACAGCAGCCGAGGACTGGAGGGGTTGTTCAGGGGAGGGGGGGTGTGTGGGGCGTGTGGGGGGGGGGGGCACACTTAAATTAAAGTAAAAGGGAGCAAAGGGGGAAGAGGAATGAGTGCCGTGGCGAGCGTCTCGGAGTCCAGCGTCTTGACGGGGGCTGATTTACGAAGCCTCTTCTTTAATGAAATTGTTTCAGTGACAGGGCCAGTAAAAGCTTGTAATGGATTGGGTGCTCTAATGTAATGAAATTACTCCCTTTCGGCCCCCCAAAAAAAGGCAGGGAAAAGGGAGAGGGTGGAAAGGTTGGAGGGAGTGGGGGAGGGAGAAAATGCAATTAATATTTACGGACACCAGACAGATGTGGGGGGCTGCACACCACAGTCAGCATCCTGCTCTCTCTCCCTCTGTTCTCTCTCTCTCTCTCTCTCTCTCTCTCTCTCTCTCTCTCTCTCTCTCTCTCTCTCTCTCGCTCTCTCGCTCACCCTCTATCTGGATCTCTCTGTCCCTCTCTCTCTCCCTCTCACAGGGCAGTGAGTGCAGAGGGAGGTGATAGGCTGAGAGCAGACAGGCCACTTTAGCCAGTTGGTTCTCTTCTTCCTCCCCTGCTCTCCTCCATCTCTTCCTCCTCTGTCTCTTCCCCCAGCTGGCAGGCAGCGTGCGAGGTGAGAGCTTTGCCTTAGCGCTGGTTAGCATGTCAGCGCCGGTGTCCCCTCCCCCCCCCCTCCCCATCACCTCCACCCGACCTACCCCCCCCCCCCCCCCTGTCTTCAATCCCCCCCTCCCTTCCTCTTAGGGATGGTAGCCCCTGGCCCCTCCCCCTTTTGCGCTCACAGACCTGCTGCTGACTCCTGTCTCTCCTCTCCTCTCCTCTGCAGGCAGCTGGACAGCAACCACATCAGCTGCATCGAAGATGGAGCCTTCCGAGCCCTCCGCGATCTGGAGATACTGTGAGTAGCCAGACAGCCCCCCTCCTCCTCCTCTCCGCTCCTCCATGTCACCCTTTTCCGCGCACCGGGGATATCCCTTCACCCCTGGTCTTCCTTTCTTCCTGTTTGTTCTCCCTCCTTGTCGCCCCTGTTTTATCTCGTTTGCCTGTTTCTTCCCTCTGTTCTTTCTTTCTGCAGTTTTTTCCCCCCTCTCTCCCTCCTTCTTTTCCTCATTTTTTTTTTTCTTTCTAGTTTTGTTCTTGCTTGCACTCTTGTTTGGTCTGGTTCTTTTGTGTGTGTGTGTGTGTCTGAACGTGCGTGTGTGCCGTGCACGCGTCCGTGTGTGCGTTTTCACATTTAGTCTTGAATGTCCTTGCAGAACGGGTTTGCGGAGGCGCGGCAAAATGTACCTGTTCATCCTCCCAAACTCCTCCCGTGTTGAGGTGCTCTGTGTGGTGACTGCTCTTTGGTGACTGCTCTTTGGTGACTGCTCTCTGTGGTGACTGCTCTGTGGTGACTGCTCTGTGGTGACTGCTCTATGGTGACTGCTCTGTGGTGACTGCTGTGTGGTGACTGCTTTGTGGTGACTGCTCTGTGGTGACTGCTCTGTGGTGACTGCTCTGTGGTGACTGCTCTGTGGTGACTGCTCTATGGTGACTGCTCTGTGGTGACTGCTCTGTGGTGACTGCTGTGTGGTGACTGCTCTGTGGTGACTGCTGTGTGGTGACTGCTGTGTGGTGAGCGCTCTGCAGACACTCTCGTTCCTCTTCCCCGCGCTGCATTGTGACAGTTGGCGGATACGTCTCGCTGGCTGCTCCGCTTGTGATTCACTTTCTCCCAGCCTCCCCGGCTGCACGTGCCGTCGCTGCGCGAAAGTGTTTCTGCAGGTCAGGAGCCTGTGACACGTGTGTCCTGATTGAAACCCTGTCAGAATTGTACATCTTCGCTGACAGACTTGGTGTGGACTTGGAAACTGTGGCTAGCGCCAGCTTGGCGCTGGGAGCATTGCTCGGCGAGGCAGCTGTGTGGTAGCTGCTCAGGGTAGGATGAGGGAGGCTGGGTGGTAGCTGCTCAGGGTAGGATGAGGGAGGCTGGGTGGTAGCCGCTCAGGGTAGGACGAGGGAGGCTGGGTGGTAGCTGCTCAGGGTAGGATGAGGGAGGCTGGGTGGTAGCCGCTCAGGGTAGGACGAGGGAGGCTGGGTGGTAGCTGCTCAGGGTAGGATGTGGGAGGCTGGGTGGTAGCTGCTCAGCGTAGGAAGAGGGAGGCTGGGTGGTAGCCGCTCAGGGTAGGATGAGGGAGGCTGGGTGAGAGTGGCGGGTCGTCAGTGGACACAGAGCCATCTGTCAGGTGGTCTGCAGGGGTTTAAGTGTCCCTGTCACCCACCCCTCCTCTCCCCACACACACACACACACACACCACCCTCCCAATAAAGCCGCTGTCATCAATGACGAACAGAATCCACTTGCACCAGAAGGTCATTTGTCTCGCAGTTTTAAAACGCGTCTATGATTTTCATGCGTGTCACACTAACAGTTATGCTGTTTGGGGTTACAAAGTGTAATTAGAGATTTGAGGAAAAAAACACACAGACCTGGGATGGTGTGAATGGAAGCTGCATTCTCGCCCTGTTCTAGTACTACGGCACTGTATCGTGAGTCTCTGTCGCACACACACACACACACTGTGTGCACCATCTGCTCAGCCCATTGGAGCGGCCAGTTTCATGACCACAGCACAAAATGGCCCGGTGTAGCCAGTGTGCTTGAGTCGGGGATGACCACGCCAGCTAGCAGGGGCTTATAAAAGCCTTCATGTGTGTAGATTCAATTTTCATTAATAATCCAACACTTTCTGCTCCGCTTCACCACCGCCCCATTACCGACTGTCCATCCGTGGATTACGAGTGTGTGTGAGTGTGGTTGAAGATGATGATGTAGATGCGTGTTGTTTAAAGATGATAATGTCCACAGATGTCTATGCAACTGTGACAGAAGTAGGATAATTGGATGGAGCATGATTCTGTAATTGCAGTAACTCAACCCCCCCCCCCCAACCCCCCTGTTTTAATTAGTGAATATTTATCAGAGGGTTAGTTTGTAGAGACTGCTATTTTTGTTGTTAAAATGTTTTTCCTTGTATGAGAATGAGAGTTACTGAGATTGTTTATGGCCCTATGCGCTCGTCCTCTTGGTAGGTGAATATGCAGTGGTTGTGCAGCTGTTCAGGGCCCCTGGACGTCTACGGAGGTTCCCTCTTCCACTCTGCAGAAGGCTCCAGATAGTCTCCTGTCTCCTTCATGTGATCAGGTCATATCACTGCATTAAGACGACTAGGTCTTTCAAGAACACATCATTTGTTGGTCCTCTATTGGATCTGCCAGGGGAGTGGCAGGTGCCCTCCTCCAGCAGAACAGAGTTGACTTGGGATGTTGGATGGATGGTACAAATGTCTCAACAACCATTGGTCCATTTGGAATATGGGCACCCATTGGTCCATTTGGAATATGGGCACCCATTGGTGCATGTCGGCGAGGACTCCTATGATCATGAAAGACAACAACTAAGACCAAATATTATTCCTCCTAGAATTCCCCACATGGTCAGTTCTGCCAATCAAAGGTAATCCTTGCATTCCCCCTAGTCGCTAATTAGATGTGGCTGATTTAGCAACAAACTAATGCTAACCACGGCAGTCATATTAAGTGTGCCTGCGTGACTTTGAATGACTGAGTCCAGTTTAACGGCCACCAAGCATCACCAAATAAATTATTGGCCCTTTCTGGTGATGAATTGTAATTTTGATTTAACGTAACTTGGCTAATGATGGGACTAATGACTTCAAAGCTCTATTGGACGTTCTTGCATATCGTACATGTCTTGCATCTCAATGAACTTTTAGTACTGTACCGTAGGCAGCACACTGGTAGGCTTACACACACACGTACGCACACACACACTGCAAGGGAAAGGAAACATGTGTGGCACGAGTAAAGTCCAAATTTGCTCATTATTATTCATAGAAGTAGTTCAAAATCATCTACTTGGACATGCAAAAGAGCTTTTTGATGTGAATATCTACTTTACAATGAGCTCCCGCATTGAGCTCCCACCAGTTTCACTCGAATTAATTCGATTTAAAAAGGGTAATAAAAAGATATGCAGTACATAGATGTAGGAATATATTTTCCAAAGGTCATATTCTTGTATTTTCATAATTTTCATTGTTAATGTACACCATTATTTGACCTTAAATACAAAATATTGTTGGAAAAATGCTTAGATGAATCAACGGTTGTATTAGCATATCCAAGAGCTATCTCAAGCAAAAGTTTCTATAAAAGGAGTTTCAGAGTTTGTCTGCAGGCTGTCTCTGGAACCCCCTGTGCTTTTACCAGAGTGGTGCA
This sequence comes from Hypomesus nipponensis, assembly GCF_054491055.1. Lineage (NCBI taxonomy): Eukaryota > Metazoa > Chordata > Actinopteri > Osmeriformes > Osmeridae > Hypomesus > Hypomesus nipponensis. The sequence continues at coordinate 5,067,855 of NC_140361.1, forward strand.
TAGCCATCTCACACGCACACACACACACACACTCTCACACTCACTCCTGTCCGACCAGCAGTGCACTCTCTGGAGCGAAGGGACCCCTGCATATTTTATGACCACTTTTCAACAGAAATGTTTCTGGCTCTGAACGAGAAGGTTCTTGAGCCTGCCAGCTTCTGACGTTTATGATGAGAAGGGGAAGTGAGGAGCCACTGTGCCTCAAGGTGACTTTCCCCCATCTTACATCGATAAAAAACTCTTACATTTGTCCATTACAGCAGTCTGCCCTCCTTTCATCCCTCCATCCATCCACCCAACCCTTGCCAAATACTGTCATTTGTCAAAGCAGTCACTCTGCATTCTCTTGACAACTTTGGCTGTAACCTCCTCTTTCCCTTCAACCGCACAAAGTTGGCTAAACTATTGTAACCATGTTGGATCCACTCTGCCCCTCGTCAGTGTTAAATGGTCATTCTTTCTCCCTGATTTGTTTTATACTCTCATAGTTTTATACTCTCATATTATATATAATATATATATATATATTATATATATATTAGTGCTGTCAAACGATTAAAATATTTAATTGCATTAATTTCATAGTTAACTCGCGATTAATCACAATTAATCGCATATTTTTATCTATTCTAAATGTCCCTTGATTTCTTTTTGTCCCATTCTTTTTTCAAATTGTAATGCTCTTATCAACATGGAAAAGTGGTTTGGATTGCTTTGTGCAAATATTTTTTTTATTGAAAACAACATTGCAATCGCCTGGCTTTGACGAGGGGGCGGAGAATTTGCATGAATCGCATCAGCTGTGTGCTTGGCCATCAAGTGGTATTTCAGACTGGACGTGCTGCGATGATAGCTCAGTTTACAATGACAAAACACACAGATCACTTTGGTCTTGTCAGGGGAAACCATTTATCAACTTTTTAAAAGTAAACTTTCCATTCAGAATCTTATTGGCATCCATTTCGGCGTCTCGCGCTCGCCATCCACTCAAAACGTAACGTTAGCCTACTACCAGAGAATGTCTAATATTACTGTCACACTGACAGCACTAATATATGTATATATATATATATATATATATATATACATATATACACATATATTAGTGATGTCAGTTTAACGCGTTATTAACGGCGTTAACGCAAACCCAAATTAACGGTGTCAATTTTTTTATCACGCGATTAACGCTCTTTTTGGCCTAGCAAACTTTGTGGAAGTTGGTTTTGGAACTACTTGGGCAGTCCTGTACTCCCAAATGTGGCCCTCAGACAACAACAATGTGCTCTTGTAAGAGAAGGTTGCAAGGCAGTGGATTTCATGCCTTCAGGGTTGATTGTTGGTCCTGCTTAGTTTATCCAAAGGCATCTTATTCCTCTGACGTTACACATGCCATCTTTAACGTGAAGAGACTTTAATGATGTTTTTAAACATCTGGTGAGAGAGAAACACTCCAGCTACACGCACAGCCATGGTCCAGTAGGACTGTATTTCTTTGCTAACCCCTGGTGTGTGTGTGTGTGTGTGAGACCGCTTGAGGTTGTGTGGCAATGGCGTGCCTTTAAACTTTTAAAACGGCATTGTCTGGCTTAATTGCGATGTGAGATGCGGTTGAGACCGTGCATGTTGGGACGACTTTTATGGAGGTAGATGGATCTGTCTCTAGCATAGCAGATGATCTACAGCTCATTGGACAGGGCTGCGGCTCCCAGCAGAATCGACCAGCACATTGCTGTGGCTGCGTCTCGTCCCAGGGCTGTCGCGCGGGGGCACGGAGAGTGGCCGTTTGATCTCAACCTAAACGGATTAGTCCTGAATAATGTTTTCTGATATGTGGACTGGATCGAAATATGTTTGGGGGTTTGGCTGCCCCTTTGCAGCAAGGGCCCTGTCAGGTGACTTGTCCTGACCAAGGTCTTACCACTGTCCTTCTTGTCATCCCGGCTTCCCAAGATCAACATAATACACACTGTGCCTTCTGGATGAAGGCATTTGTGTGGTTAGTGTGCCGACAGAGATGCTCATGGAGCCCAACACCAACCATCAGACCAAAGATCCCATCCCTTGTTGTGCGAGGTCTGTTTTGTTTCTATGTGTGTGAAGTTGCCAAACCATCTCCACTAGCCCCATCACACGCTAGCTCCAA